>NC_092703.1:4716186-5016186 GCF_964275005.1 Diadema setosum | reverse complement strand
AGTCCCATCCGCTGCCCGCGGCTCCCGTGACGTATACACACAGGCAAAGCGTGTGGATGCCATTGAGTAATATGTGCACCATACACATGCAACCAGCAGCTTGTAATTATCGTATCCGCCATCTTGAAAGACGTACTAGTAAACAAACCCGAGCGAAACGCATTGTGCATTCGGCTCCATACACCGAGTTCCGAGGAAGGTGCCCAGGAAATTTGACTCTCTCAGTGAGCCAATCAGAAGCTGCTATGGTTGCTAGAGGCGGAGCTTAATCTCGATTGGCACCATTGTACGGATGGGTAATTCTCACCTAGTACCTCGCATCGCCGCTGGGCATTGTCTTTGAGCATGAGGGGAATCTTCAAAGCCCGTTTTCTCACAATTTTGTCAGGCTAACAAATCCAAAAGTGCTACATATTTCGCTTTATATGACCACTTACAGTACCGGAAAATATCAAGTGTTTTATATCAATGTAAAGCTTTGGAAATGGGCAAAGTTATTCAATGAAAAAATGAATTTTCAAAATTCCCGACTTTTGCCTGAAACCGTTGTCGCCGGTCACAAATGTAGCTAATATGGAATAATCTTCAAGTATAATTCTTTATTGATAGATATATCAGATTAGTGCACGGGTATGCCCAGTCGAGGAATTTTTATCTTTATTTCAGCATTTTTTGCTCAATTTCTTTTCGCGCATCCTCGTGTCTGTACCACCTACCTTTTATAAGACAGGATAGCGAAAAGTAATTACCATCACAAAGACATATCTTTCTTTTAACCCGTTGAGGACGAGTCCCGAGTATACTCGGGCAGGTGTCTATGGGAAATGCGTGTTGTAGCAAAATCAGTCCGTCCTCAACGGGTTAAAGTGGCTGGTGATAGAGCAATGAGACACGGGTCAATTATCTTCGTATCTGCGCAGCAGATCTTGTTTGGTACATGCTTCAAATATTTTTGAGCGGTGGCTTCAAACATCTAGCAAAGGAAATAAGACGGTTGTGACTCCATTCTCTAGAACCTCGTTGGTTTGAAGGGGTTCTGTGTCATTTTGCATTAAAAAAGGCAAAGCTTTTATTTTCTTCATGGCTGTTCCACTATGCCTAGCCACGTTTGATGTGTGTTGTTTGCATCTGAGCAGTATAGAACCGAGTATCATGCTATAATCAAGCTGAGTTACGTGGTAAGCATTCAATTTGAAATTCAATCTTTCTTCTTTATAAAGTCAATCATTGCTGAACGAATTCTGACATGTTTCACTGAAAGGTTATAAAGCAAACTTTATGCATGATTCAAGTACTGGTGCATGAGTGCTACCATTGATTTCAGAGGCGAAATTATAGTATGCCTATATGTAAGGGTGTCATTGCTTTGGAATTAATGAGACTTTAATTAGTACTCCTTCCACTTCTAACTGTCCCCTCTGAAGATGTGTCGAGCACGGGCGATCGTCATGATTTATCTTTCACGTATTAGCTGAGGTTCCACGCTCTTGGTTCGAGGGGACCTACTATAGCCACACATACATGCTTAAAGGCACTGTCTCATTTGCCGGAGCTGTACATTTGAACCTGTGAAGTTTCGTACCCCACAGGATGCAAAACCAAAATTGTTTTTCTTTTAATTTTTTTCTGCAATCGAGGTAATGCCACTTTCATCCAGGTATAAATCACATTGTCGTGTGAACACACACACACATGCTATTTCCCTTTGTTTTGTATTGGAGGCTTCATTCTACTGCTGCAAAATTTTACAGGCTTGTAGCTGTAAGAGCTCTCCCGACTGATCATATTATAATGACAATATAATTAGACATTGCAATCTTGATTTTGCAAATAAGAGTCAAAGTTCATATTTGAAAAGGTCTATGTTAAAGTCAAGATGATCTTTAAAACACTTCATTGTCATGTTTCAATTTGTTCGTGTCAAGGACCACTTGGTAAATGGGTCAATCCATGTCAAATCAACCAATGCTGTTAACCTGACATCCTTTAATTTTCTTGAAACTCGCACCAAATGCTCCCCCAAGTGTCTGACGGAAGATTTTGAAATATTTTGCCCCAAGGTCAAATGGTTGCTAAGATAGAGCCTCCCTTAGCAACCAATGCATCGTCAAAGAATCGAGTTTAAGTAAAATTTGCTATTTTTGATTGACTGCTGCAGCCAAGTTAGATGAGTTACATTGCTCATTTTCTGTTAACTTGAAGAACTTTATGATCCTAATATGCACGATATATTATGGGTGCACATGCTCAAGGTCAAAGGTCAGACGTTCAAGGTCAAATGCTCAAAATTTCACTATTTCCCCCATATCTGTGCAATACCTCAAGATATTATCTTGAACTTTAGCATATACATGTACTATACTAACCGGGGGGCCGAAAGCTAAAAACAGAGGTCAAGTTTCACTCGCCTCTACAAACTAAGTAGACCATGCTTATTTTCAAGTTTTTATTGTAACAAACAACATTCCACAGGTCTACCTCAAAAAATGAGTTGCGAAAGCCTCCAGATCCAAGATGGCATCCAAGATGGCCGCCACAGTTACTGAATTTGTTATTTGAAAGATAGAATTTGATAGAAACGTCAGATTTCAACAAATTTGATGTCATATGAAAGAAAATAAAACTTTTAACAAGATGATACTATTTTTGTGGGTTATTGTGTTAACTGGATTGAGATTTTAGGAAAAGAAATCATTTTTTTGATATTTTTCTGAAAAAAGGAAAATCATGAAAATACTTGATTCAGCATAATCAGAGAAAGACTGAAGGGTTATCTTGAAACGTTTCAAGAATTTTGTTTGACATATGATTAATATTTGGCGAAAATTAGGGGTCAGTACCATTTTTGGTTCAGGAGTAATGTCTCAAACTTGAAAACTCACTTTGTAAAAATGGCCACTTTAGTTGTGACCAAGACCTTGTTGGTCATAAAAAGGTCTGCGCGCGCAAAGACTACTACAAGCACCACTGGCACTGGCGCTTGTAGCAGTGCCAGTGGTGCGTGTAGTAGTCTTGGCAAACGCAGACTTTTTCTTTGACAAACAAGGGTTTGTGCCTGCAAACTAACTTTTCATACCAAGTGGTAGCCCAGGTGACGCTGATCGCTATTATTTCAAAGTAGATTGTTCTGAAGCAGATGAGATGAAGCAAAAATATTTTTCAAATAGAGGTAGTAGCTTGAAACTTGGCACCAATCTTGTTATAGATATTTTAAGACAGAATTTAGATCAAACACTCAAGAAAAAAAAAAATCAAGATGACAGCCATCAAAGTTGACATAGAGTATTGTGCCAAATTAAATGTATTTTTTCGATTTTGATACAATTTTGTCTGTTGTGCTATCTATTTATATATTTTCATGTATTTTGAACATTGTAATGCTATATTAAACCGTCTTTGGTTTTTATGGAGACATTTTTAAAACCAGTGATATTCTACTCTCCGAAAAAGAAAAAAAATAGAGTGGAAGTTTTCACTTTTGAAGGAGTGAATAACAGAAAACAGTGAATTTAGAGTGAACTTGGAGTGAATTTTGAGTGAAAATGTTCATTTTCACTCATTTTACAGTGACCTTAGGGATTACTCTTCACTCTTCGAGTGATCCCTGAGGACACTCTAAAATGAATGAAAATGAAAATTTTCACTCTTGAGTGATCCTAATATCTAATATGGGAAAGCATCTACCAATGGCACAAGTTCAGATCAATATTGTGACACTATAACCCACATGAAATCAGCCTAAAAACAATGTAAGAGAAATCTAATAACAGTAACTACAGTTTCAGCATTCTTATTTGTAAATGTGAATATACAGCACGAATAATCGATTTGGACAGTTTTATTCGAACAATATACTGAAAAGTAAGTTTGCACAACACATTTAAGAGCAAATTTGAGAAATTGCCGCCATGTTGGATTTTTCAAGGGGGAGGGGGGCGTTTTTTTTTTTTCTCAGATCAGAAGGGCTTTCAAGGACATCTACGGATCAGACATTATTACACATATACCATCATCATTCACGTTTCTACAATAGCAGAGTAACATACAAGTAAAAAAGCATATCTTTGATACAGAAGCATTTCTTTTTTTATCAAAGATCAGGCCTTACCCAAACACTTGAATGAGCTCCACCCCCCCCCCCCAAAAAAAAAGACCCTTAATATGGTTTACACTAGTACAATATCGTTCGGATGTATAGAAACATAAGACTGCAATATAAGAAGATTAAAAAAATATATCAAATTATAAGTTGAGATTTAACTTTGACGCAACACACTAAAGGCATTGTTTACCATTGGGAGAGATATCACATTTGATTTATATGTGCAGGTTAGTTGTACAGTGCACTCCCTTTGCAACGAACACGGTTATAGCGAAATTTTTGTTGTAACAAAGTCTTTTCCGAGCACCACTGACAAAGAAAAAAAAAAAAATGTGCTCCGTTATAACGAAATGCGGATAGCTTCCAAAAATACGTAGCGGAACAAGCATTTCAGCGTCTCTGCATGGGCGAACGCTTCACATCACTGTGTGTTCGCTCCTTGTGTCCCGCGCAATTTATGAGAGGGACTTACATTATAATTGTAATACAATAATTTGAAATTAGACAAGGTTCGTTTTAATGTTCCGAGGGTACTTTATTAAAAAAACACACAGATTCTGATGTACCTAAATGTCCGTTAGTTCAGAAATGAAATAGGGTCTGTCATTACGAACATTTTGGCGTTATTCAAAAGGTTTATTACTCCGACAATATGGTTCTTATTACGACGGTTCGTTGGTCAGAAAATGATAGGAATTCTAAGCGTTCGTGAATCAGAACATAAAAAAAAAAAACAGTTTGGTTAATCCAAAAGTGAAAAAAGGTGTGTCCACTAACAAAACTTAGGAAGTGCAAACTTTGTAATCATCTTTCTATGGAAGATAACCAAACCTCCGAATTAACTAATCTTTCTCATTTTTTTTTTTTTTTTGATTTACAAACTTCCTTCGGAAAAAGAAACCTTATTTCATTGCCGGATATAAAAACCTTCGGAACAACGTACCTTCGGAACAGTGTACCTTTCTCATTTTTTCATTTACAAACCTTCGAAATTACGAAACTCATTTCATTTGGACTCAACGAGCCTTCGGAAAACGAACAATTTATTTATATCTAAATCATGAACTTTCGGAATAACGAGTCGTCGGAAGAGCGAAGCTTCAAAATAATGAACAAACATTCGGAATCCTGAGAATGGCGAAAATTCGGAACAAGGAGTCTTTCGGAGTAACGAACTTTACTTAGAAACGAATCTTTGGAATAGCAAGCTGTAACCGAATCCTAAACCGTCATTTTCTGTATGATTCATTGTATATGTGACAATACCGACAACTTTATGCTCTCTTTTAAATGCAATATTCAAATGAAATTGTAAAGGTACCATCCCATTTCACATAGCTTTCCAGTGTATGATGAGTCTTCAACGAACATAATATGATATGATGCGTGGTTTCCTTGTTTATGTTTATTGTATTTGTTCGGTTATAATGAAATTTCGTTATAACGAAAGAAAACTGCCGGTCCCAAGCATTTCGTTATAACGGGAGTGCACTGTATCACAAAACATTCTACCATGTAAAAAAGAAAATTATAATAAAGCCTTAAAACATTCGGAGATATCACCATTTCTTTTCAAGAAACCATAACCGTGATAACTGTTGACAGCTTAGTATAAAAAAAACATTCTTATCAGATCTATTTAGTATATCTAAAAATATTTAGCATTAATTATACTGATTTAAGTTTGTACATTAGTTGTTCTATCCCTAACTCACAGTTTACAACTAGTTTGAGGAATTAACTAAAGCTGGGTTTTTGTTTCACGTGCACTAATGGTAAAATAATGCCTTTAACGACAACCTTGAATAATTACCGCCATCTTGAAGTTTGTGTGGATACTATTTTTGTCGCTAAATATGACACATTGGCAAAATTTGTGCCAAATTCCAAGCTCCTATCTCGTTTTGGAAAATACTTTCTGTTCAATCTTATCTGTCTCAGAACAATCTACTATGAAATGCTACAGTAATAGGGACCAGCATCACCTACCAGGTACCACTTGGCATGAAAAGTTAGTTTGCAGGCACTTGCAAGTCACTAGACCGTTACAGTATTACATGGGACCATGTAAACACATTGTATGCAGAATCTATAATGCATAAATATATTTTTTCAAGTTTGAGATGTTAACTTGTCAACAGTGTATGATATTGCCTGTAATTCCATAAATATGAATTGTGTCTCAATCTCAGTAAGTCTCAATCTCAACCGCGGTTTCAAAATGATCCTTCAGTTCTTCTTTGATAAATACTAAACCATGCATTTTTACATTTCTTCCTTTTTTCCAAACAATATAAAAATGTGGATTTCCTCCCCCCCCCCAAAAAAAAAAGAGAGAAGCAAACACCCCCCCCCCCCATTTATCACAATACACAGCTAAAGTGGTATCAACTTTAGGAAGTTTTACTCTCCTTCATATGACATCAAATTTGTTGCAATCCAATGTCTCTATAGATCAAATTTTATATTTGAAATGTTAAATTCAATGAAAATGGCGGCCCTATGGGACCGCACCTGTACTTTGGAGGTTTTTGCAACAAATCTACTGAGGTGTACTTACAGAACATTGCTTAGCATGTTTAATATTATGTATGGTCTTGTTTATAGAGAGAGTGGAACTCGAAAAGTGAGCATGATCTTGGATCTGACCCTCTGTGAAGTCTTTGGGAACAAATGCGTGTAAATACATGATATTATGTAAAATGAGATTTCAAGTTTGAGACATTATAACTCTTGAACCTAATACAATAATGACCTCTAATTTTCTCCAAATATTGATTATATGGGAAAGATGTTAATTTCTACATGGTTTTCATAAATTTTTTATTTTTATTTTTTTTTTTGCTTTTTAGAGAAATATTTATGGTGCATTCCGAAAAATGTCTCCATAAAAACCTAAGACAGTTTGAAATAGCATTACAATGTTCAGAATATATAAAGAAAATATAAATAGATGGCAAAACAGACAAAATTATATCAAAATCGAAGTAATACATTTACTTTGGCGCAATACACTATGTCAGCTTTGATGGCCTGCAATCTTGAATTTTTTGAGTGATTGATCTGAATTTTGTTTTAAGCTTTCTATAGCAAGGTTGTTTCAAGCTTCTACCTCTATTTGAAAAAAAAAATGTTTGTTGCTTCATCTTATCTGCTTCAGAACAAGCTACTTTGAAATAATAGCGATCAGCATCACCTGAGCTACCACTTGGTATGAAAAGTTAGTTTGCAGGCACAAACCTTGTTTGTCAAAGAAAAAGTCTGTGTTTGCCAAGACTACTACACGCATCACTGGCACTGCTACAAGCGCCAGTGCCAGTGGTGCTTGTAGTAGTCTTGGCACGTGCAGACCTTTTTATGACCAAGAAGGACTTGGTCACAACTAAAGTGGCCATTTTGACATAGTGAGTTTTCAAGTTTGAGACATTATTACTCCTGAACCAAAAATGGTACTGACCCCTAATTTTCGCCAAATATTAATTATATGTCAAACAAAATTTTTGAAACGTTTCAAGATAACCCTGTAGTCTTTCTCTGATATATGCTGAATCAAGCATTTTCATGATTTTCCTTTTTTTCAGAAAAATGTCAAAAATGAGTTTTTCCCTTAAAATCTCAATGCAGATATCACAATAACCCACAAAAATAGTATCAACTTGTAGAAAATTTTATTCTTTTATATGACATAAAATTTGTTGAAATCTAATGTTTCTATCAAATTCTATCTTTCAAATAACAAATTCAGTAAATATGGCGGCCATCTTGGACGCCATCTTGAATTTGGAGGCTTTCGCAACAAATTTTTTGAGGTAGACCAGTGGAATGTTATTTGTTACAATTAAAACTTGAAAATAAGCATGGTCCACTAAGTTTGTAGAGAGAGTGGAACTCACTCGAAAAGTAGGCGAGTTTTTTGGGTTTGGCCCTCCGGTTATACCCAGTTAACATTTTTGGTGAGAGTTGTGGGTCATGAGGTCAAAGGTCAAAAGGTCAAGTAATGTTAAAATTTCACTTTTTTCTCCATATCTTGAGAATGGTTCAAGCTATCTGCATGGAACATAGTATATATGCATGTACTGACTGGCAGTAATTATCTGGAGAATTTGGGGTTCATGTGGTCAAAGGTCAAGGTCAACCCTTCAAAATGTTATTATTTCTCTCATATTTATGCAATGCCTGCAGGATTTTTTTTTTTTTTTTGGTGTATACATGTGTTACCCAATACAGATTCTCTGGGAAGTCCCCCCCCCCCCTCCTCCCAAAGGGGTAAAAGGTCAAAAGGTCAAAGATCAGGTGAAAGTGCAGACCTTTTCTTCTGCCTCCATATCTCGGAAGTGGCTCAAGTTATCTTGAAACTTACTCATGTTCTGCCTGACAGTGATTCCCTTATTATTTTAGAGTCATAGGGTCAAAGGTCAAGGGTCGAAGGCCAGGTAAAAATGGTGACAATTTAATATTCAATACAGAAATTACACTTTTTTCCATACCTTGAAAATTAGATGCACAAACTCATAAAAGGGTCAAAGTCAAGTAAAAGTCCTCAAATCCCCAAATACATGCTCTCCCATTCATCCAATTATACCTAAGTCAAGGAAGATAAAAATTCAACACATTTGTGACAAACATATCATTTTAATATTTTGTCAATTATGTGAAACTGTCATCACACATTGTCCACATGGTATTGTACTATACATGTAGATCTATTAGGAGAATCATGCATTATGGCGGAGGCATCGCCATAGCGACATTTCTAGTTCTTTTTATGTCTTTTTAGCATGATATATCATTAGTCATATGTCTCTTTGTTCATAATTGTGAGACTTCCCCTTCCTCTAGAGAGGTTGTCGCTAGCAAAGTTTTTAATACATATGAAAGTATCCTGAAGAATACATTATTGAAATATTTTGGTGTACATGAACATCATGGCAGCCATTTTGAGCAATTTGGCTGATTCGCTCAACTAGACCTAATCTGCGCCCCCTAGAATACAAGAGTTGCATCAACCATGTTCACATTTCAAATCGGATTCTCCCTGGAGGCAGGGTATTAGACTGTCAATTTGTCACCATTTAGATTTAAAAGTACCCCTGAGAAGGGAAGACTTATGTTGGAGTTTTCATTTTTCTATTTTGTCGACCATTTTGAATAACTCAAAACCCTACAGAATGCAGCAGTTGCATCAGCCAGATTCAGCTTCAGCTCCCTCGAAATAGGGTAAAAGCATCAAACTTATATTCTCTTTTTTTTTTTTTTGAGGGGGGAATATCTCAAAAACCTCAAGGATTCGAAAGTTCCTTCATGCAGATTCTGATTCAGCACCCTCGAAAATGGGGTAGAACCAGCAATTGTTTCCAATTTACCACCATTCAGAAGTCAATACATGGGCATTTTTTAACTTGAACTTTGAACTTTATTGTAAAACACACCTTTTGGCCCCAACTGGACATATAAAGGTTTGACATCGTATGAGCTACAAGACATGAGTAACAATGAACAGATATAACATATATACATATTTTCATGACATGATGTGTTTGACATGTGACACGTGTTTGCTTCTCATTCTCTGTTGAGATAGTAGTCCACAACTTGAAGTCAATTACTACAAACAATATTCTAAAAGTGGTTCAAAGTAATAGCTACGACTCAAACTCAAACTTTTAAATTCAAATCACTGAATGGCAACATTATTTTACAAAAATTAATACTGTAATTAAGACTATTTCATTTCCTATTGGCTTAACAATAAAGTTTACATACACTTGGACTATACATTAAACATTTTCTTGTAACTTTATCATTATTAAGCCATTTTTTAATAATACAGTAATTTTAACAAATACAATAAAAAGGAATAGTTATCATAATAACAAGGGGACCACTATCAAGCTGGCAGGGGAGGGGTTGGTGGTGGGGGAGATGAGTAGAGAGGTATCAGCTATTACTAAAAGTAGTGGGGTGAGTCAATGTATATACAAAACAAATGCGGTTATGGGAAGGCACTGTATTTTTGTGGTCAAAAAATAAACAAACAAAGCAAAAAAGGGGTTGACTGCTATTACAAAAAGTAGTGGAATGAGTCAGTGTGAGCAAAATAATGTAGTTATGGGGAAGGCACTATATTCTGGTGGTCAAGGGGGGGGGGGGGAGTGTCTAGGGCGGCATTGAGGATCTGAACTTTGCTCCAATAGCCTCAATCATTTTACAAAGATTTAACAATTTCACCTTACTTTTACAGTTAAATTGTTTTTCCATTTTATGGGAATTTGGATTTCTATAATAGTATCTCAGCAGCAAAGCTTGTCTCAAAGTATCAAATGAACTACATTCAAAGAACACATGGAATTCATCACCAATTTTGTTTGAGTTTATACACAGTGGGCATATCCTATCATCATAATTAATATTGCTGTTCTTCCCTACCACTACTGGGAGTTTAAAGTTAGCTAATTGGAATTTAGTCAAAGTATTAGCATATTTGCGAGGGAGGGCCAGGAGATACGGTTCAAATATAGATTTACATTTAAAAATGTGATAATTGACACAGGAATCACTGTCATTTACAATACTAGACCAAGTTTGAATAAATTGATCATTCCATCTCTGTTTGACTTTTTTTTTTACCATACATGGCTACATGTTTGAGCTAACCAAATATTACTAAACCCACAATTGTTCAGCACATTTTGAACAGCAATTAACCATTGTGATTGGAGGTTTTGAGCTTTTTGCATATTAAAAATAAGGCAATACATAATGTAAGCAATAAAAGAGTTATCTTTCATTTGGTCGCATTTTGGCGACCATCTTGCATAATCATAAATCCCTCAAGGATGCAAAAGCTGCAGTGTGCTGATTCAGATTCAACACCCTCGAAATAGGGTAAAACCACCATTGTTTTCAATTTTTCACGATTCAGATGTAAATACATGAGAATTTTCCATTTTTGGTGGTCATTTAACATTTGGATTCAGCACCCTGGAAATATGGTCAAAACCACCAAAGTTGTTTTCAATTTTTCACGATTCAGATTGAAATACATAGGAATTTCTGGTTTTGGCTGTCATTTTGGTGGCCATCTTGGATATCTCAAAGCCCTCAAGGATACAAGAGTTGCATCATCCAGATTTGGATTCAGCACCCTTGAAATAGGGTAAGCCACCACCTGTTTTCAATTTTCACAATTAACCCGCTCGCTGAGGACGAGTCCCGAATATACTTGGGCAGGGGTCTATGGGAAATGCATGTTGTAGCAAAATCAGTCCGTCCTCAACAGGTTAAGATGGAAATACATAGGAATTTCCGGTTTTGCCTGGCAGCCATCTTGAATATCTCAAAACCCTCAATGATGCAAGAGTTGCATTCTCCAGATACGGACTTAGCACCTCCCAAATAGGGTAAAACCATAAAAAAAACGAGATATGAAACTCGTCACACTGAAGACGAGTTAGGTGATACGCTTGGGGTCATCAGATGTCGGTCATCTGTGATCGACAAAGAAAAGAATGTGATATAGGCACCTTGAAGTTATATTGAGCATGCATGCGAAACCGTTTCTCTAACCACTCGGCCACGGGACATCCACGTAAATGGTAAGACAATAAAAAAACCAATGTATAGATATAACAGGGGAAAAGTCAATGCCCAATCAACAAATGTGGCCGCGTGAACATGTATTGCATTGCTAGACGGAAATGTGGCCTTGTAACGACTGATGTCGCAAGGCCATTTCTGGCAACTTGGGAAAAATATGTCCCGTAGACATAAAACCTATAATCGGCTGGTTTTGATACCTTAATTGCCTTTAATCATAATTTTCAGTGTGATGACGTCATCAAAGTACAAAACAATGACATGGACTTGAAAGACAATTGTTCAAAGTACAACACCTCCGTCGTCGTTATGACATACTATGATCGGTTTGACAAACTCAGCCTGCAAAATTTTGCAGCAGTCTAAGCAATGTGGTCTCCAACACAAAACAGAGGGATATTGTTTGTGTGTGTGTGTGTATAGGTGCGTTTATATACGAACGTGATTTCTACATGGACGAATGTGTAATACACCATTGAAGAAAAAAAAAAATAGCTAAGTATTTTGTTTCGTGCTCTTATGGGGTTCGAACCCGCCCGTGTGCAACCTCACGTCTCTGAGACGTCGCCTTTAACCTCTCAGTCATACGTCTCGACGAGAAAATATGAGGAATGTAAGCTTATATGTGAAAGATGAATCAGGAATCGTTTCGTCCACCTTCCATTCTCATTTTAAGTTTTAAGCTGCAAAATTGTCAACCTGATGAGAAGATTTGAAGAAAAAAATAAAATGTATGATTACTGCAGCTTATTGTCTCAGCTACAACATACTTAAGTTTCAGAGGAAATGAAGCAAAATCAAGTCAGGTAAAGGTGCTTGAGCGTTATCAAGTCAGTGCATGGTTAAAAAAAAAATCCCCTCCCATAGACATAACATATAAGCTTGGCAGATTTTGATACATAGTACCTTGCCTTTAATTACAATTTCTAGTATGATGATGTCATCAAACTACAAAACACTGACAAGGACTTGAAAGACACTTGTTCAATGTACTAGATATTCATTATACGTTTTCATTTTGATCCTGTCAGAGGGAATCAGAGTATGAGGCAGATATTAGTACCTTTGTGAAATTATTATAATCATGGTTATCAAATTCCCCTAAAATTTCCTTATAATTGCTTTGTTTTTACACAGAGTTAAGCTATCCCTTTAAACTTGTCACAGTTTGATTAAAATTATTTACATCATACATCAATACCATATTCAGTTCCATAACTGATCACGTTTGCTAATTAATTAAGATTATTGTCTAGAATGTGTCGTAGATGGCCAACCTATGTACACACGTATATACACACACACAATGCTAAATGTATGTATCAAACCTCTGTAACACAACTTTGAATTAACTGTAGGAATTATCACTGCACTTATCATCCATACTTTTTATCACTATCTGAATCTCCACAAAAACCACTAATTGACAAACAATCATCAATACAGAAGACTGACATAAAGGAACAATTCTAACACCTTTTTTAGAATTCATAGCTTTTTACATATAAATGAGCACAAAGTAACCACAACTACATTGTGTTACTGAATTTTTATAAGCAAATTTTGCTCAATTTTGGGACATGCATTTCCAAAGAAAAAGCACATTTCATCTGCACAAAATTATTATCATTCTGTTACATTATACTATGATCAGTTTGCAAAAGTCAGTCTGCAAAATTCTGCAGCAGTTGAAGCAATGCGGCCTTCAACACAAAACAAAGGGATACTGTGTGTGTGTGTGTGTGTATAGGTGCGTTTACATGCGAACGTGATTACTACATGGACGAATGTGTAATACACCATTGAAGAAAAAAAAAGTAAAAGATACAAGTATTTTGTTTCGTGCTCTTATGGGGTTCGAACCCGCAACGTGTGCAACCTCACTACGTCTCTGAGATGTCGCCTTTAACCACTCGGTCATACGTCTCGATGAGAAAATATGAGGAACGTAAACTTATGTATGTGAAAGATGAATCAGGAATCGTTTCGTTCACATTCCATTCTCATTTTCAGTTTTAAGCTGCAAAATTGTTATCCTGATGAGGAGATTTGAAAAAATAAAATGCATGATTACTGGAGTTTATTGTCTGAGCTACAACATACTTAAGTTTCAGAGGAAATGGAGCAAAATCAGGTGAGATAAAGGTGCTTAAACATTGTCAAGTCAATGCATGGTTTTGAAAAAAATCACCTCCCATTGACATAACGCGTAAACCTGTCTGATTTTGAGTCTTTACCTTTAATCACAATTTAAGGTATGATGACGTCATCAAATTTCAAAACCATGACATGGACTTGAAAGGCAAATGTTCAAAGTACAACATATCTGAATTTGGGATAATATTGAGCTAAAACAACAGAGATACAAGCAAATGAATGTCAGAAACAGTAATTCCACTTTTTTGATTTCAGATGACGATATAATGATGTCATAATGTATTTATGGAAATAATGATACTTGAAACATTATGTCCAATTCATATGCTTTTGTAATATGCAATAAAAACATAGGGTCACCAGACATTTTAAAGAGCTATGGCGAAACAAACAAAGACATGTTTTTACACTATATTTGCACATAGACGCGCACGCGAAATTTGAACTTTGACCCAAGTGCATTACTTTGTTATTTGTCAGAATCGATCAGAAATCAATGGATATTGTTACTCAAAGTATCAGGAATCCTAATCAGTCAAAAAAGTGCATTTTCATGTCGCTGACGCGCTGTGCGCGCAAAAACGCGAGGACGGACGCGCACGCACGAAATTGTTTGAAATTGTTTAAAATTGTCTGAAACTTCGAGATTTCTCATTGGAAAGTTGTTTTGAGCCTTTTAAAAGTTTGACGCGTGCGTAATGATGTCCTAGGTAATTAGCATTAAAAAGTAAGATAGAACGTGACCTGAACTTTATGTCCACCAAAAATGATACAGAAATGACCTTTAGTTATGAAGTTATGATCGATCATGTAACATGGTCCGAAAAATCACAAAATGGCGCCTAGATGACGTCATAGATATGTTACTGTCATGAAAACCTTATTGTGGCTAGATATTGTCATGAGACATGTTGACTGAAAATGTCATGTTATTCCGTAATGTCATTCTTGAGATATTGACGACACAAAATGTGGCAGAAAGAAAGAAGAATAAGAAAAAAGACAGATTTTGACAATCAATCTACCCGATGTTTTTTTAGGTGATACGCTATCAGCGTATCACCTAAAAAAACATCGGGTAGACAGCAAAGCAAGGTTAACCCCAAAATCTGGTTTTCGCATCCAGACTATTATTAGTTGGTTCCTTAATATTCCACATACCACAATTACTATTTAACTTTATATAGTTACGAATTTTTTTTTTTTACTATGTAGAGTCTAATTCATGCAAATTAATCTTTTTATTTTGTTGAACGTGAAAATACCATATAACATTCATAGAGGATGCATTCTTTAGAAATGGACCCTTGTGCATAAATGGTTCACTGTAGACATCTTTATACCTAGACTCTATATTTGTTCTGTGTTGATTCCAACGTGACTTTCAAGATGTTTTATAAAGACCTACAACATGCAAGAATTCCCACATATTATGCTTCTTAAATAGGTAAATTGATGCGACATCTTAGAACCTCATATAGTCTTAATTAAAATCGCTTGAGAGGGAACTTTGTGGCAGTGCATACAACTTTACTAATGTATAGGCCCTACAATTGGTTTGATATCCTCCCCCACCCCTCCAACAGACACACATACACACACGCACACATACGTGGGGATGGAGAAGGCCCCATGAAACTGAAAGCATGTGATCAAAACTCTTCACAGCCATTCTTATTTCTACAAACTTCCATGATTATGTTTCTTTTCTGCCTTCTTGTTTCCCTAGCTTCTTGTTCTTCTCATTCATTTCTGTAGGCCTATAAATGTACACCTATGCGTGGCGGGGGGGGGGGAGGGGGGGGGGAGAGGGGAGTCAACCTGGGGTGAATATGATCAAGACTGGACCTGAAGGATGAAGTAACTGACTATGACTACCAACTTATCAATTATCCCCCAGTCTATGATTTTCCCCTTGAACCATTTCTTTCCATACAGCATACTAACGGTCTTGTTCCATCTGGGGGGCCAGGTGAAACGCTGCAGATGCTTGAGAAACACTGACTTGTGTCTTGATCCATCTGCCCACTCCACAAGCAGGTCGATTTCTAGAACGAACGCAGGTAGCATATTCAATAAGAGTTCTAGATGAAGATCTACATCTTATTCTTTTCCTCTCTTTTTTTTTTTGTGTGTACATTGTATTTTATGTCTTTGTTTGTGGATTATGCCACAGATCAAGTATTTACCACCATAATTTCTTAATGGTAACTAAAAAAAGTCATAGAATCAAGGTTTTTCAAATCTTTAGGTAGAAAATATCTAGATCTGCCAGATTGATCGAGCCCTTGTCGGCAGGATAGTTTTGATTCAGACCGACAATGTCACGGTGGCGTCTTACATCAGCAAACAGGGAGGTACCCACTCCATATCCATCAATGCCCTGGCAGCCCACTTCTGGAGGTGGTGCAGGGTACAGGCGATTTCCCCCGTGGCAGTTTACCTGCCGGGGCAGGACAATCTAATTGCCGACTTTCTTTCCAGGGGCAGAGAATTACCATCCGAGTGGATGCTACACCCTGAGGTCTTTGCATGGCTACAGACGACCATGGGCTCCCTTCAGGTCGATCTGTTTGCCTCCAGTCTGAACCACCATCTCCAGCTCTATTGCGCCCGGTCCCGGGACCCGAAAGCTTGGATGGTGGACGCATTCTCCTTTCCCGGGGGGGGGGGGGGGGGGGATTCGGGGGTATGCCTTTCCCCTGATCGCCCTCATTCCCGGGGTGTTGGAGAAGATCCAGGAGGACGAGGCATCCGTTCTCCTGATAGCCCCTCGGTGGCCCAGGAGGCCCTGGTTTCTGACGTTAATGAACCTCCTGACGGGTCACCCCCGGGCCCTGCCGGGTCACCCGGACCTGATCAGACAACCGTTTTCCGGGACGACGCACAGCAACCCGACAGCATTACACCTGACTGCGTGGCCATTGTCGGGCAGGCGGGTAGGCAGGCGGGGCTCTCCCATAGGGCGTTGGAGTTCATCGCCCATGGTCATAGAGACTCGATGGTACAGTCTTACAACTCTGGGTTGACCGCGTATTTCGCCTGGTGCGAGGAGCAGGCGTTAAGTCCCCAGACCACGCCTCTCCACAGGATGGCCGATTTCTTCATCCACTGGTTTGATTAGGGTTTGGCTTTACGGACCATCAGGGCCTACCGATCCGCAATAGCCGTAGTGCACAGTGGGTTTGAGGACGGCAGTATGGTTTCGAATGCGCCTACCCTGACTTGGTTGTTTAAAGCGTTTTTCTTGAAGAGGCCGCCCATGAAGACTTTGCTTCCATCGTGGAGCTTGCCTCGCGTTATGAAAGCGTTGGCGGGGCCTCCCTTTGAGCCGTTGGCCAAGGCGTCCCTTGCCAGGCTGACTTGGAAAACTGCTTTCTTACTGGAGGTGGCCTCTGGCCACAGGCGGAGCACGTTACATGCGTTGTCCACCGCGCCAGGGCACATCCGTTGGGAGCGCGATGGTGTGAGATTGATTCCGAGCCCCACGTTCATCGCCAAGAACCAAACGAGCTCCACGAAGCCAGTGGAGATTTTCATTAGTCCGTTGACGGCATTTTCGTCTGTTCCCGAGGACAAAGTGTGGTGCCCTGTATGATCCCTCAAATGGTACTTGGACCGCACAAAAAGCTTCAGGAAACACGATCAGCTCTTTCTGATCTGCAAGGAACCTCACTCACCAGCCTCTCGGGATTCGGTGTCGAGATGGATAGTTAAAGCTATCAAGGCAGCAGGCCCGGAAGCCCTTACGGGACCCAATCTACTCCACGCGCATGATACAAGAAGTATCAGCGCATCGTGGGCTCTGTTTGCTGGTGTCAGTCAGGAGGACATTCTGAAGGCAGCGTACTGGTCCTTGGCCAATTCATTCATCTCTTATTATCTGAAGGACGTCCCGGCGTCCGAAGCGGTCTTTTCTGGTGCAGCCTTGGCTTCGGCGTCCAAGACATCTAGACCTACCTCCTAATTGGTGAGTTTTAACGCTCCTCCCTTTTCTGTGTTGGTCTAGCATATTGTTTAGGAAAGCAGACGGATGGTTTTTACTGATGTAGATCATAAGAATCAGGACTGATTCTATTATCTACGAGGTAAAAACCATCCGTCCGCTTTCGTTCCCACCCTCCTTCCCCTTTCCCCGCGTAAGGGGTCTCTTTTCTGTGGTATTTAGAGGAAGAGCGGGCTGGCGTACGGGTGGACGCCGGTGGGGCCCGCGCATGGGGGGAGGTAGGTGGGGATGTTAAAGTCTTCTGTTGCATATAGCTCGGCACGCACTTGCGACGCGAGGGGAATAGCATATGTGACCGGCGACAACGGTTTCAGGCAAAAGTCGGGAATTTTGAAAATTCATTTTTTCACTGAATCTCATATGCTTTGCATTGATATAAAACACTTGTATTCTTCGGCACCATGCGTGGGCATAGAAAGAGAAATAAATTGCACTTTTTAAGTTGTTAGCCTGACAAAATTGCGAGAAAACAGGCTTTAAAGATTCACCTCTTTCTCAAAGACAATGTCCGAGCGGCGATGCGAGGGGAGAATCACCCATCCGTACGATGGTGCCAATCGATGTTAAGCTCCGCCTCTAGCAACCACATCGCCTTCTGATTGGGTCACTGAGAGAGTCAAATTTCCCGGGCACCTTCCTCGGAGCTCAGCGTATGGAGCCGATAAACAATGCATTTCGCTCGGGGTTTGTTTACCAGTACGTCTTTCAAGATGGCGAATACGATAATTGCACGTATGGTGTACATGTACAATGTACATGTGTATGGTGCACGCATTACGCAATGGCATCCACATATCATGGCCGTGTGCACGTAACAGGAGCGGTGACGAATCCACACATTTACAAATCGCGTTTTCATTGTGGTGCCTTTTGAAAGCAGAAAATTGCTAGTACTGGCAAGGGTCACGCTTCCTGTTTGTTTTGCCTTTACAAGACAATCCATGCACATGTTGCTTTGTTCGGTGGTGCTCATTAAATTAAAACAAACAAACAAACAAACATGACTCGTTAGTTTGGTGCGATTTTGACGTGTAGTATTTGCATATATCTGGTCACATGTGACCGCTCCTTTCCTCTCATCTACCTTCCATTGAGTCAGTCTGCTGCTGTCATAATTTTTACTGCATGTACAAGTAGACAAATTTGAGTATTTAGTTTTCTTTTCACACGATTATGTCATGCTACATGATTTTTGTTTCACTTCCCTTGTCGAATATTGCGGTAGAATAGTTTGGATAGAAAGCCAAACGAAGAGCACGCACTACAGAGCGAGCGTATATAAACCACTAATAGCGAGAACAATGGAGCATGTAATCGTGCACGCGTGGACAAAGCGTTCCCCAAACGCATGCAGCTGGTGTCTCCGAAAGCCAAATTATGTAAATATATGCGACGCACCAGCCAATCGCGTACGAGACCCAGCGCCGTAGCAACGCTGAAGATATTGGCGCGGCGTTCGAAAGAAGCTCGAAATTGACGAGTGCGATCCAACATAGGGTGCTTAAAATTCCATTTTTGATAGGAAAAACTTAGTCTTATGCTATGAAATTTAGTGTAGATGTAGAAAACATATCAAAGATTCGATTTCTGCAAAAAAAACTAAATCGACAAAAATAATGGTCAAAATCTTTGTACCCCACCTAGGAGAGAATTTGCTCTTGCGACTTTTGCCTGAAACCGTTGTCGCGGGTAACATATTGTTTAGGAAAGCGGATGGATGGTTTTTACCTCGTAGATAATAGAATCAGTCCTGATTCTTATGATATTTACTAATTTTGTTTACAAGAGCTTTTTAGGCCTGACTATCTATTTTATTTAAATTGCAGCTGAATTTGTTGTTTCATGGTAATTTAATTCATATTCATGTATCTAAGCATGAGGAAATGTTATTCTGAAAACAAATAAACTTGTGTAGCTCTTCCCAGGAACCCTTTATCTACTTACCAAAGGGTACTTCACATCACTACCAGGAAGTATGTGTATATCAATCATCATAGAGGTGCTCCAGCATGTCATTGACATAAGTGTGATACATTCTAAGAGTCTTTTAAAAACTAACTTGATTGAAATGGATTTCAGAGGTAGGTTGTTATATTGATCGAAATTGGAAGTAAAAGTGATATAGATTATACAATTGGTTTCTTCATCTATCTGGGACCAAGTCCGTCTTATGATTGATGATACCGGTGTTCATTTCATTGTCTTGTTTATCTTAACTCTTTGTGTGCCACATTACTATGAGACTGTAAGACACACATACTTATTTGGAAGCATTCTATTTTACTAAAGCCATGTAGCTTCTTTATAGATATGCTTATGCTAGATATGCATTGAGCAAAACTGGAGAGAAAATCCCAAGTTTTGCTGCAATGTATATTTGTGACCGTGCATCACAAAACAAACAAAAAGTCGCACCCTTGATTTTACATGAGGACTCAAAATAGGTGAAATGGGTCAACTAAGTCAATTTTGAGTTTTTCATAATTATTTTCTGAAAGAGCTATCTTTCTTCTACATTATTCTTTAGTTTGGGATCCTAACACGAATGGGAAAATGTGTTTTCAGCAGTTTTTCTACAATCCCCTTTTGGGGGAGAGTAGAATGATCGGGTATGTCTTGAGACCCCTTTTCATTTCTTGAAATCCTTTGTACTCTCTTCACTTTCTTCCCTTTCGTCACGCTTGGTGAAAGATTAAGCGCTTGAATAGACCCAATACTTAAAGCCTCTTTTCTCAGTTCACACTTTTTTAGGGTGTGTGCTTTCTTTCCAGTATTTAGGTAGGTTAGGGGAGTCCATTTAAATTGAGTTATACATCATTTTAATGCTTTGAATCTGCTCTTTCAGAATCTGCCCTTAAATAAAAATCCATGCATGGTGACTTATTGTTGGTTTTGTGGTGAAGGGTCACATTTTGTGACAAAGCTATGACTATTTTTCTCGTAAATGGTCACTACAGCAGTGGTAGAATACAGTCAACTTCGGATACCTCGAAGTCGTCGGGACTGAAGAAAATGGTTCGAGGTACGCGTACGTACGTCAAATTTTCTTCGACTTATCCGACGTTTATCGATGCTCAACATGGTATCTGTTATAGTGCCTACCGATTGTTTGCATCCTTGTCAATTGGAACTGAATAGACTTTTGTATGAATGAATTGAATGAAAATCGGAATTGAAATCAAAATTTCAGAAATTAAGATTTTGGTGGCCCTATCGCGCCACCAAAAAAGGTCGGATGTTTGCCTTTACTTTTGAAAATGAACAGCGGTAACAATCAGCTCCGTAAGATACTAGAATGAATGTCGGATGTTTGCTCATACTTTAGGAAATGAAAAACGTATGGTGCTAAAACTAATGTCAGATATTTGATTTTGCGTTCGGAAATGAATAAGGATAATATTCGGCTCCGGAAGACGCTGAAATAAATGTTGAATATTTGCTTTGACGTTTGGAAATGAAAAACGATATTCAACTCCGTATGATGGTTAGATAAGTGTGGGATGTTTCCTTATACTTTTGAAAGGAAATAGCAATAACATTCTGCTCCAGAAGATGCTAAAATAAATGTCAGATGATCGCTTTTATGTTCGGAAGTTGCAGTAATATTCTGCTCCATACGATGCTAAAATAACTGATGTTTGCTGTTAAATTTTGAAATGAATAACAGTAACATTCAGCTGCGTTCAATGGTAAAATTAATGTTTGATGTTTGCTTTGACATTCGGAAATAAGTAACAATGACATTCAACTCCTTACGATGATAAAATAGATGCTGGATGTTTTCTTTTACGTTTGAAAATAAATGGCAATAACATTCAGCTCCGGAAGATGCTAAAATACATCTCGAATGATTGCTTTTACGTTTGGCATGTTTGGCAGTGAATAGCAGTAACATTCTGCCCCATATGATGAAAAAAATAAATAAAAATATTGGATATTTGCTATTACATTTCGAAATGAATAACAGTAACATTCAGCTACGTTTGATGGTAAAATAAATGTCTGATGTCAGCTTCGACGTTCAAAAATGAAAAACAGTAACATTCGGCTCCGTACGATGATAAAATAATTGTCAGATGATTCATTTCACTTTCGGAAGAGGACAGCAGCAACATTCAGCTCCGTACGATGATAGAATAAATGTCGTATGTTTGAAATGATTAACGGTAATATTCGGCTCCGTAAGGTGCTAACTGGGACTAATAAATGTTGGATGATTACTTTTACAATAAGAAATGAATAACGGTAACTTTCGGCTCTTTACAATGCTAAAACAAATGTTGGATGCTAACAAATGTTGGCAAATGCTCCCACTTTTTCATTTCAAACGAAAGTTTTGACCTCCTAAATACATAGGCATCAACTTTTATGATAATCTATACCCCTATTTGCTAAATCTTAAAACACAGAATCTAGATGATTGGATTTTCTATTCATTTGTTTTAGACATGGGCATCTGTATCACTTTAATAATGCTTAATATTCATTTTTCTATATTTTGTATGACCAATTTAGTTTTTCTAACGTTTTTCTCCATTTTTTTTTTTTGTGTGTCGCCAGATTTTAATTTTGAGTAAATTCGACCACCAAAACATAAAAATCAGTGATACTGGTGGCCCGATAAAAGTTAGTGTGGAGCCCTGTCTATTCTATTCTTTATTATGCTCGGCCTATACTTCCACATCATATTCCTCAATATTTTCATAATCGCATTGCTGGAAAAAAAATCAGTGCTTGCGTTCTTGGGGAAGAGTAAATGAAACATACTTTGTGAAAGGCAAAAAAAAAAGTTAAAAAAGGCACTACGCAGGAGATTGATGTTTGGACAGTGAACCGTGATTAATGCCAAAGATATAACTGTCAACACCTACGTAGGTGCGCCACGACGGTTAGGAAATCTACGCGCACGGTATGACTATCATGATCAAGAATTAAAACCCAGCGGTTAAAGAAAAGAAGATGATAGGGCAGAGCATAGTGCTATCGTAAGCACTCCATTGCTTGGCAAGGGTGCTATGTGCATACCGTGTACGTATGTAGGTAGGTGTTGGGATTTTTCTTGTTAGCTGTGTACCGGATATTTCACTGGGCGCGCGATTGTTCTGGTCGGGAATATTTACAGTCGAGTGTGAAAAGATTTGTGACCATGTCTTCGCTGTCCACGCGCGCTTTATCAGAGATGCTGAGTGATGTTGCAATTTCGATTCGAGCTACATGCCGGGAAAAACAATAAGTTAATTAAGATCGGGACAGTAGATTTCACTTCGAGGTAACCGAACTTCGAGTTATTTTCTTCAAGCTACGCGAATTTTCATACACGGAAACTCCATAGGAACAATCGGGACTTTCATTTTGCCCCCGAGGTAAGCGATATTCGGCTTATCTGACGTTGAGGTATCCGAAGTTGACTGTATTAGAATTTACTCAAGAAAAAAGAAAAAAAACACACCTATGAAACAATGCTATATATCCAAAAACCAGGCAACACCAGCTACTGTAAGATGAGGAATGGTGGTGTGCATTTCAATTTTGCAAATTCCGCAAGAGCCAAAACTTGTGTGCAAAAATTCTTACCTACACGATATGCATTGAATGACAATGGCAATTTCCGAAAATTTTGTGACGCGAAAAAGGCCAGCGGCTCCAATTCGCAAAAATTTTGTGCCGCAAATGTGTCATATTATTATACAGTAAATGTGTGAGGAATGGAATCATAGGTGAAGCTTTCATTTGGTGATTCTTCAATCGTTTTGGGTGGGATTATGCGTTTGAGCGTAATATGTGAAGCTGGCATGCCATTGAATGAGTCAGGTATGAAAACATGGCGAAAACATGGTTTTGCATTGTCCAAATGTTATTGTGTTTTCTAGTGTTCTTGTATAGATAGCACCAGTGCACTTAGAAACATATAAATGCAATTGTTATCATAAAGAGTTACGTACCTGTTATTTGTATTGTACACAGTCTAGTAATATCAGAGAGTTGAATAGTATCAACATTCTCTGTCTTGGGTCTTTTTTCAGACTTTTAAAGATAATAACAAGTTTTGGTACCTCAAAAGTTTCCCTGAATTTCTGTGTTTCAGGTTAAAGTACCTTTCAAATAACTACCACTGTGAGACTTACTCGCCCCAAAGTGCTCTCATTTCTTAGTAATCATGCAATTAACTGCGACCAGCAGCCCCATACGCATAGCGTAATGGGGCTTCGCATTGTAGCATTCAGGATCATGACAGATTTAGTATCGCGGGTAAATATCAACTTAAAATCCAAAAAATTCTTCAATTTGAAGACTTACCAATTAAGTTGAAGTCTTGAAAACAGGCTTCGGGCAACGTTTGGTTCCGCCAATAGTCCCTTTCTGTTCGAATTGATGACTGAATGTGACTCTGTCGAGAGGACCTTGGGAGAGCTACATACACTGATTACTACGGCCAGCGCATACGCACACATCACATGCGAACAAATTTCAAATCCACGAACGGATAAGATGTTTGTGTGCGCATGGGCTGGCCGTCAATTCAGTGTAGCTCTCCCAAGGTCCTCTCGACCGAGTCACATTCAGTCATCAATTCGAACAGAAAGGGACTATTGGCAGAACCAAACGTTGCCCAAAGCCTGTTTTCAAGACTTCAACTTAATTGGTAAGTCTTCAAATTGAAGAATTTTTTGGATTTTAAGTTGATATTTACCCGCGATACTAAATCTGTCATGATCCTGTAAGCTACAATACGAAGCCCCTTTAGCTATGCGTATGGGGCTGCTGGTCGCAGTTAGCTACTCAGTATGCGTATGGGGCTGCACACTGCTGGTCGCAGTTATCATGCAATAATGGTTTTGTACAATATGTGTACTACCTCGCCGCCGTACGGCGGCGGCTCTGGTACGAAACCATTATTGCATGATTACTAGGACATGAGAGCACTTTGGGGCGAGTAAGTCTCACAGTGTTAGTTATATGAAAGGTACTTTAACCTGAAACACAAACTAAGACAAGGAAATTCAGGGAAACTTTTGAGGTAATACCAAAACTTTATATTATCTTTAAGATCTCATGAGCAGTTTTGATATTGCAATTTTCATAGATGCTTCTTTTTCAGAGGTGCAATGAAAACATTTTGAAATTGCATTGAGTTGCATGTATTCCTGATGTTTGTGATATGGGATTTAATTAGATTTTTTTTAGCATATCAATGCATTTTTATATGCACAAGATAACAATGATTAATGACTTGTCTTTTGGTAATCTTGACTATGGATTCCCTGACAAAAAAAAAGAGTAAGTGATTGTAGAACCAATACCTCTGATAATCAAAGCATTGTCTACATGTAGATTAGTCTAAGAGATTGTACAAACAAACCACCAGACATACACAAGATAAACCCAAGTCACACAGCAGTCATCTTATTATTTTACATCAAAATTCATTATGTTAGGTGAATTTTACTTGTGCATTACATTCTACTGAGATTTGCACATTAGCAAACCAGAAGAATGACTTGCCAATGTATTGTAAAACTATGCCATGTTCTACAGAATGTAAAGAGATCAGTCACAATGTATGATATCTCAGCAAATGTGAAACAGGTTTTATTTAGCATTGCTGCTCAATTCAAATACATCAATTTAGGTTTGATACACAGTGATGCATTTAATATCATGTGACTTTAGAAATAAATCGATGAGATATTACTGTACAAATATACATAAATGTACCAAGTAAACAGTCAGATTTTATGTATACAGAGTCAAATCCATATGTGACCCGCGACAACGGTTTCAGGCAAAAGTCGCAAGAGCAAATTCCCTCCTAGGTGAGGTACAAAGATTTTGACCATTGTTTTTGTCGGTTTAGGTTTTTTGCAGAAATCGAATCTTTGATATGTTTTCTACATCTACACTAAATTTCATAGCATAAGACTAAGTTTTTCCTATCAAAAATGGAATTTTAAGCACCCTATGTTGGATTGCACTCGTCAGTTTCGAGCTTCTTTCGAACGCCGCACCAATATCCCCAGTGTTGCTACGGCGCAGGGTTTCGCATGCGATTGGCTGGTGCGTCGCATACATTTACATAATTCGGCTTTCGGAGACACCAGTTGCAGCGTTTGGGGAATGCTTTGTCCACGCGTGCACGATTACATGCTCCATTGTTCTTGCTATAGTGGTTTATGTAAGCTCGCTCTGTAGTGCGTGCTCTTCGTTTGACTTTCTATCCAAACTATTCTACCGCAATGTTCGACAACGGAAGTGAAACAAAAATAATGTAGCATGACATAATCGTGTGAGAAAAAACTAGATATTCTCAAGCTTGTCTACTTGTACATGTAGTAAAAATTATGACAGCAGACTGACTCAGTGGAAGGTAGATGAGAGGAAAGGAGCGGTCACATGTGACTAATTATATTCAAATACTACACGTCAAGATCGCACCAAACTAACGAGTCGTGTTTGTTTGTTTGTTTTAATTTAATAACACCACCGAACAAAGCAACATATGCATGTCTTGTAAAAGCAAAACAAACAGGAAGCGTGACCCTTGCCAGCACTAACAATTTTCTGCCTTCAAACGGGTCGCCAATGATAAAGACAAATCAACCACAATGAAAACGTGATTTGTAAATGTGTGGATTCGCCACCGCTCCTGTTACATGCACACGGTCATGGCGTGTGGATGCCATTGCGTAATGCGTGCACCATACACATGTACATGTACACCATACGTGCAATTATCGTATTCGCCATCTTGAAAGACGTACTTGTAAACAAACCCGAGCGAAACGCATTGTTTTTCGGCTCCATACGCTGAGCTCCGAGGAAGGTGCCCGGGAAATTTGACTCTCTCAGTGACCCAATCAGAAGGCGATGTGGTTGCTAGAGGCGGAGCTTAACATCGATTGGCACCATCGTACGGATGGGTGATTCTCCCCTCGCATCGCCGCTCGGACATTGTCTTTGAGAAAGAGGTGAATCTTCAAAGCCTGTTTTCTCGCAATTTTGTCAGGCTAACATCTTAAAAAGTGCATTTTATTTCTCTTTCTATGCCCACTTATGGTGCCAAAGGATACAAGCGTTTTATATCAATGCAAAGCTTAGGAAATGGGCAATGTGATTCAGTGAAAAAATGAATTTTCAAAATTCCCGACTTTTGCCTGAAACCGTTGTCGCCGGTCACATATTCTCTTGAAGTTGCCCCTGGTATGTCAACACTGATCATGCAATGATACACACTTACTTTGACATCAAGGAAAAAAAAAAAAATTATTATTGGGGGCAAAATGAGTTGATTGCAAGACTGCCGTCACCTGTTTCTCTGATATCTATTTTTTTCTGAATTTGGTTAGACTTATAATAGTACAGAAAAAGATAATGCACAAAAGTTGTGACTTTTCAAGCATAAAACATGAATTTTTTATCAGTTTTCATATCTTTCGGCATTAGTCATACTATTTGGGATCGTTTTGTTCTAGGGTCATGGCTTTAACAATGTCATGTGATGATGCAGTAGGTGACACAATATCTCCATGAATTATTCATTGTATTCATCAAGTATCTTTTTACTGTACCTCATTCAACCTAAAGTCACTACAGTACAAATCAAACTGAAGAAGTCAGCATGCTGTGGCCTGCCTAGAGCTCTTCATTAGATACTCATCTCTTTCAGCTGCTGTAAAAAACCTGCCAACAGTGTTTTAATCCATTGTTAATCCCCCTTAGCTTGGTGAAATATATGTGTCATTAGAACTGCTCCATGAAGACTCTGAACCAGTGCTCAAAGAAGATCTTTCAAATCTTTCAAAGCCAGTGGCATATGTGTGGTGAATGTGTGCAGGAGAGTTTGTGGGCTCATCATATGTCTTTGGGACAGGCTGAGGCTCAGTAGGCATTTTTGGAACCTCATAGATGGGCTCATTTGACTCAGAACTGGTTTCCTTGTTATGCTTTAGAGTTCCCTGTTCAGCTTCAACAGGACTTTCTGCGACTGATGGGGAATATGCTTTGGTTTTGTGATTGAAGTACCTGAACAAAACTATAGCACAGAGAGCAATAAAGCACACTGTTAGAATGACAAATGCCAGAACACCTGACACAGCAATTGTGACAATTTTCCACATTGATATCTTTGTTTCACTTTCATTCAGTCCTCCATGTGTGCCTTGAGTAACGAGTTGTTCATTGTAGTTGGGATCATCTCCTTGGTTGATGCCACTTGAGGAGATCATGGACAACAATCTTGCCATTTTATTGGTAGATATCTGGTCTACACCCTTTGTAAAAATATTCTGAACCCCATTTTTGGATGGTGTTGTCACCTGTGCATCATCAAGGTCCAAGGACAGAAAAATATCAATGTGTGCTTCATAAACAAAGTGGGGACATTTCGCTCTGCATGTAGCATTTTGTGGGACAAAGTTTTTCACATTAGCTAGGAATTTGAGTGAAGACACATAAGTGGAACTTGTAATGGTCCAGTTTTCATTGTTTGTGATCATATAGCCATCAACAGACCACTTGAAATATACAGAATCTTCTCTTGAACACCTTGGATCTAGAGAGCATTGTACCCCAATGCTCCAAGAGCTATTCACCTCAATAATACTGATGCTAAGACAACCATTTACAGACTGAAGATAATCATCCAATATGAGTGTACTACCACTGATGAAAGAAACCCTGGCAACATTTGAAGCTGTGCCTTCTGAATTTGTTGCAGAACAGGTAACAACAATAGTCTTGTCATGAGAAAGTCTTTCATCAGTATCTGTTAGACGAGGAATTGAAAAAGTTGCTGTCTTTGATGTTGCATTACACCCCCCTAGGATGTTGGGTGGTGAGCAGGACCACTGGTACACACTGGCGTCAGGATATCCACTTGTCATGCAAACTAGAATGAGAGGATGAGAAGAAGAGATCTCTCCTTGCTGAGGATCCACCACTACTTGTGGTGGGCGAAGCAGCCTGATAGGACCAATGGAGCATTCCAACTTCCTGCTTGGAAAAGCAAATGGGCTTGTTACCTCACAGAAAAGTGTCCTGTGGTCAAGTTCCTGCTCCATTTGGAGGTCATATCTTAGAGTACGTTGAAACCCGGTATCAAGTGCTGGAGGAAACGTCAGCTGGGCATGTGGATCAACTCTCCAACTCAAGTCCACAGCAGGTTTGCTACGAGGAACTTTACAGGACACTGGCATTGTTTGCCCAAGTCTAAGTTCCACTTCTCCAGCTGGCTGACAAGTGAGCTCATCTGCACCTGGAAAATACCGAACAGTCATTTTAGCTCTTCTCGAGGAGAAGCATGTTGGATCCCCGTCTCCATTCTCTTGCAAAGTATGGAGGATACAAGTGAAGTACTGGTCAATCTCACCAACATTGAAGACATGAAGCCGTGACTCCATTTGGTGTCCATCTGCATTGCAGGTATCCGCCTGCTTTGTCTGGTAGAGGGTTGGCTCAATTCGCCATTCGATTCTATCGGTGTCTCTGCAGTAGCTGGATACAATGCATGTGAATGAGATGCTCTCTCCTGCTACCACAAACATATCGGCAGGCTCCTGATGAAATCTGTTTGATGTGGTGACACATGCTGATGATGCAAAGAGACACCTTATGAGAATAACAAAGATGATCACATTCATGTTTCTTTGATTGTGTTCTTGAAGAAAACACATCTCGAATGATCACAGGAAAGCACAATGATCAACAAAAACAATAATAAAAAAAGAAACTGCTTCACTTCAGTTGCTACAGCATACATGCTATCTCTGCAAGAGCTGGACCTGTTGTGATGTTCTTATTTTTATGCCTCCACTGCCAAGGTTGATGGAGGTATTATTAATATTAGTCTAACTACAAAGTTGTGCTTTGGCCAAGAATGAGTGTAAGATTTTTCTACCCCAGTCTGATACCGAAACTTTGTATTTTAAAGTACTGGCATGAGTGTGATTTATTGCTTCCCTCTTTACATTGTGTTGAGTTTGTAAGAAAAGCATGATTGATTTCCTTGTGAATGAGAGTGCCATAATTCATGTATTCACTTATTTATTTATATTTCTGGACAGCATGGGTGTATCACTTTATATGTGGCCTGCTAACAGAAATGTACTGTATGTGAACTTTGCTCCACTTCTTGATTTCATGGCAGTGACTTTTCTACACTCATCAAGTATTACTATGTTTAGGATCAAATTTCCGTTTTGTATCGTAACATGTATACATACAGAGTATAAAAAAACACACAACAACAATAAATAGTGCATTTAATGCACATATTCTCTGTTGTTGCCTGTGAGTAGTGTTATGGTTGGAAGAAACCTCTTGTGTCTTAACCTGTTTAGGATGGTCTGATATTGCTACAACACACATTTCCCATAGACACCTGCCCATTTATACTTGGGACTAGTCTTCAACGGGTTAACCTTGAACGTAACTTCTTTGTTCAAAGGCCCTTAGCCATAACAACAAAAGAACAGGAAGGACTGAAATCATCTATGGGAAGAATAAAATGTGTCCTAAAAACATTGAAATATTGGACAATTTAAGACTTGACAGAAGTACATGTACATGCAAAAGCAATCATTTCTGTGACTTTCTTTGACAGAGCTATGTTTCAGTATCAAATGCATACACCAGAGTAGATAATCAGATAAACAAGTAATGGTGTAATTATGATGTATTGTGAGCAAGATTGCAGTGAAAGAAATTAACCCAGTGTGGAGGAACTGATTTTGCTGTTATACACATTTCCCATAGACACCTGCATGAGTATACTCGTGACCAGTCTTCAGCAGGTTAAAATTTGTATCTCAAGATTCTTGATGCTGCTTATCATTGTAACAAATAGTATTATCTTTAATAATCAAACAAGTGGCCCCAATCCCCAGTCCCAAAAAGGGAGACATAAGTGTAAAGTGTGCTACAGTATCAACATAGCAAGTTTTGTCATTGATAGGGTCATATCACACATGCAGAGCATTGAGGATTAGCCTTTTACAGAAATAGTAAGATTAGAATCAGTTGTTCCTCTTGGCAGTGAGTAAATACTCTGTTTAAACAAACTAAAATGGATTGCATGATATGTCCTGGTGTATTTATGAATGGAAATGTATCCTCCCAAGAACTAGGTTTTGACAGAAGTTTTTTTTTTTTTTTGAAAATCTTTGAACCATGCAAACTCTTTGTTATGGTGATAACAGATAATTACTTTTAACAGGAAAAAATTCCTACTGAAAGCTTGCCTTTTCACTGTTCCTTTAAATTGGGTGTGACTGGGGGGGGGGGGGAGGGGGAAGGCAGTGATAATATATTTCAAACATTAGAAAAATAATTTGTATGAAAGTACATGATTTTAGTGATTAACAACTTACACAACATCATGTACAATGTAAAACAGGAAAGCTTTGAGAAAACTTAATGCACAGGTAGTTATAACACCGATCGCAAATGATAATTTGCCTTCTACTTGTTTCTGGAGATAGAGAGAGAGTGTGTGTGTTTGTGTGTGTGTGTGTGTGTGTGGGTGTGTGTGTGTGTGTGTGTGTGTTTTTTTTGGGGGGGGGTTAAAGTTTAAAGTTATGAGTAGTTGAGGGTTGGGTATGGTGGAAAGGTGGGAATGAGGGTGGTTTGTGTTGTTGTTGTCATTGTTCTTTTGATATAATAGAAATTTCATTTCCTGTTTTTTTAGTGTTTGGCTAAATTGCTCACAATTGCATATATGAATTCTGCTTGTTTGTTTTGTAGTTAAAAAGGAATGATCGGATAATTCATTCTATTTCCTCTCTTCTGTTTGATTTCTGCCTTAAAATGAATTGAATGATTATTCTTGTTTTATGGATTATGGATTATGTCTCATAACTGTAGGAATATCTACATGATTTATGACAGATGTTATGTAGAAGGTGTGTAATTTTTTTTTTTGAATTGTTATATTCTCAAAGGAAATGGAATTAATAAAAAGATCACAGAAAACAAAAAAAGTGCGTGTGTGTGTGTCATACTCATTGTCCTATAAATACTGTACCACAAATAGAATAGGCAACTGGATGCTGCTTAATAGCAGAAATTACTTTTGGCCTTATAAATACATGTACTATGAACATCATGCCAAAGCTGATGATGGCAAGTTCTGTATCTGCTGATCTACATATTGTGACTGTTGGCAACAGATACAATTGGTTGTTTGTCTCAAAGTATGCAATATCAACAACATTAACATATCTCTGCTAGTTTCCACTCTGTCGATAATGATGACGTGGTCCATTAAAAGTTCTCTTGACTATGAGTATCTTATACATGTACGTCATTAGACAATAAAGTTAAATCTTGACAAAAAAAAATACACACAACAGTGGTTTATTTTTCTTCTGTTTTTGACACCTCTTGCCCAAAGCCTGATAAAGGTGGAGAACATTAAATCCCTGATTAACCTGTTGAGGATCGGCTAATTTTGCTACAACACGCATTTCCCATATAGACACTTGCCCGAGTATATGCAGGGCTCATCCTCAACGGGTTTAGATACCATGAAGTTTTCAGATCCTGACCTTTCCAGTGATATATTATGATTGTCTACTCCCCCCCCCCCACACACATTTAAGCCATAAACCTACTGCAAAAACACACACACACACACACACAAATGTTTGAAAACTGGTCACCAGATTAACACAGGTTCTAGAAAACAACCTTCATGGCGCAGTTAGTCATGGAGAGGATTAGTCATTCATACACATTTATGTTTATTATCAATTCAGAACCTGGAAGCTCGAAGCCCCATCTAAACCAAAATTTTACCATCTCTTTAATGGTTGCATACTTCATTGATTATCCTTACTAACTTCATTTTGCCTTCCTGATGGGTTACGCCATTTCCTGACCCACTTCATCTGACACACTGTTTCTGACACACTTTTTTTGCCATTCATTTTGTACACGGGGCAGTTTTCATGAGACGGCCTCTGTTATTGGCAACTGTGCTAATGAATATTCATCAGCCTTGCGATAATTTTTTCATAATGAGTCACTCTGTCTGATTCTGTGTCTGTGATTGGCTTTTAGCTATTGACTTACGCGTGATATCGATCTCCTCAAGGGGGTCCATGACGATATCTGATTACCAGTGTGCGTGTGTGTGTTGAATTGCGTTTTAGTGCCAGTGAGTGTGGCATAACTTCTGCAGGTTTCCTGTCCATTTCTCTCTCTTTTTCTCTCTTTTGCTTTCGTATCATCTTATCTCTGTTATTCTTAGAGTACAATCGTACTACCACAAGTGTTTTCCCCCATTTTTTGAAGTGATTATCTCGTTTGCAACAATTTAGAGGTGAGTTTTTGTTCGAGTGTTTGTTGAGTTTTTTGATTGAACACGATGTAGATTATCTACGTGTGTGCGAGAACATTCATGGTACCCACTCGTTTGTTTCCGTGTGCATTTTTACCGTACAGTGTCTTCATCGTTCGTCTTCCAAGCAGCGAGTTTTCACCCTAGTTTTCCTCAACGTAGTTTTTTACCTCAGTTTTTTTTTTTTTTTTTTTTTTTTTTTGCGGTGCAAGATGTTCAGTTTATTTTTTCTACGGTAAAATGCCATCGTTGATGATCTCCGTGTATTCATTACTAGTTTTCCACCTCCGTTTCATTTTGTGTACAACTAACATTGATCTAACAAAGTCTAACGTAGTTAGCTACAAAGTCTGCGATGTCTGTATGCTGATGTGTTTTTGTGAGCTGGGAGTGACTATGGTGGGAATGATATTCAGGGTTTTGCTGTGGTTGAGATGATAGTGATGATGATCATAATGATTCTTGTGATGATATACGAACCCTTTTGATGATGCAATTTATTTCGTGTGACCATGACGTTGATCATTGATGATGGCGAGAACGACACGAGTAGCCTAGCCTAGGCCAAGGACGAGAGTGACACTGTCCACGGGGGCTGTTGCTCGCTCATGCACAGGAGTGGTCTAGACCTAGAGACCTGCATTTAATCAGTTTTTTTTTTTTTACCTTTTGGTTGTTCACTTGGGTTAGTGCTCCAAAAATTCGTTTCTCTAAAGAAACTCAACCAAAAGCTTGACAATAAGGTTGCCTCAGGGCTATTCTTTAGTAAATATTAGATCTAAATGGCGATGCTAATTTAGTTTTCATTTTAAGAACTCGATTATATCCCATTTTCTTTGCTCATTTTTCAAATAATAAATTATTTAGAACTGTACTTAAATTCTGATGTACTGCATTCACCATTGTAAATATCAATAAAAAAAGAGCCCGCTGAGCAGGTGTTTCATTCTATCCTTTTCATTTCCTTCCTATCGTGTTGGTTTCCTTCCTGTCACTTCCTTCTTTGACCCTGGACGGAAGAAAAAAAAAATCCCATCTTGCCATGTAAAGACAGAACACATACCATCATGAAATATTATGACATTAGAATAGTTTTAAAAGATTATGTAAGTCATCAAAATTCTTGTGTGTGAAAATAGATAATAAATAAAAGGTGATTTCTTACAAAGCAGTTCTTTCAAATGTCCAACAGCCTCAGAACAGCTTCGATAATGAAGCTAGTGAAATCTCAAAACTATCGTGGCAACAAGTGATATTGATAGGAAATTCTGACAAAAACTGTCACAACATTTGATGTTTAAATTTGTCTAGTTTTATTGGATTAGGTCATGAAACTATAAATGCCACCGATAAAATCACAATCGCTCTCAATTTGAACAGAGGCAGTAGGGTAGGAATGACTCGGCAAACAGCTGATTATTAAAATGCGTCGTATCCATGGGCAACTGCGGGGTAACTGGAAGAAGACGCACGAAGTTTAGACTTGAGTCAAGAACTATCATTTACTATCAATTTTTTATTCAAAACATTTTTTTTTCTTTGGATTTCAAAAAAAAAGGTCAAAATATTTCATATTACGCTTCTTAAATGTATTATGAATATAAATATGAAGAATTTTTATCGTGATTTCATGAAGAATTAGAATTATTATGAATATATAAATACTAGACGGGCTGAACAATGAAGTCTAATTTTGCCCCAAGAATTTGCAGCCCACCGTACGTGCTGGTGGTGCATTCCTAGCGTTCTTGCCGCACTCTCCCAGCCACGTGCAAGCATGCATGCAAAAGTCACCAACAGTCACATAGAGTACATGTTTAGCTACTTCACCGATCTCACTCCTGATCTTGCAAAGAAAACCTTTACAAGTGTAGAAAATTCTCTCGAAACTAAGCCAGACATGAATTTGGAACATACATTACAGTGTCAAGACCTTTTCAGTGGACTTTGTTTTCGCTATTTGTCTGTTTAGCTCTCGAATGTACGACTTCTTACGTCCGATTTGTTTTTTACCTCACCACGTGGTACTGTTTTTTCAGCCCCATGCTTCCTCCATATGCACACATGTTGTAAACACACACAAGCCACCGGCACCGCGATCGAAGTTTGAGCGATAGCGATAACATGTGTGGAGCAGACATGGGTCATTCCATGGGGTTGGGCCTGCTCTAGATTTTCATGTTGTGCAGGGAATAAAAGTCATATTCTGAAAATTTTATCAAATAATTGCTTGTGGTTTGTGGTTATTCTTGGAGAGAGATGTGTGAAGAATTATTTGATGAATAAAAAACAAGCCTTTGTACAAATTTATTTTGTCTGTGACTGTTTCATTGTTGATGTCTCATGGTTTTTTTGTGGTACCAGTTGTGACAAAAATATATGCCATTTTCATGGCAATGTAATACAGAAATACACAACCTTTCAGCATTATGCCTATCATAATTAAGAGAGGCAAGGTGACTTCTACAAAGACTATAAGGCACATAAACATGTGTCACAAAATAAGAACACCAGAGCATCTTGAAGCAACCTCATACCGATGTTACAAACGAAGTCCGCGGCGATTTTTGTTGTAACATCGGTATTGCATGGTTTTACATACACTTATAATCATAATATGATCAGAAACTTGATTTCTATAATTAGACTCATATTTTAGGAGTATCATTGTCCAAAAATTAGCATCAAAAAGCTCCAAATAAAAGAGAAAACACAGAACATATTACCGTACTTCCGTCCGAAGTCCGGCCTCTTCGTGTAACATCGGATAAGAAAGTCGCGCTCGCGACAAAAAGAAGAGCTACTAACTTCAGCAATCGTATTTACGTCACTGGCAGTACTTCCCCAACGGCGGGAAGACCACTTACAGCCCGTTCACACCTACCTGGACGGCGCAAGACCCGTTTTTCTGCTGTAGTCCGTGTTACATCGGTACGTGAATTTCGATGTTTCCGATCGGGAATTTCAATGTTTCCGATGTCAATCAGTAAGCTTGTACGCTATTTTACGAAGTAAATAACTTTTGTCACATTTTGTAAACTGTATTGGAGGAAAAAAACGATATTAAAACCACTAAACTGGCCAAATATACGGTGGACGATGATGCTGGTAACACGCTGTAGTCCCACATACTGAGATATTTGTTACTTGTTCATGTTCGTAATTGTGATCGCCAAATTTCCCCTTTTATGCCCGTCTCTGCAAAAGGAGCATGTGTCCCTCTCTTAGAAAACCGTACAAAAGTATGTCCAGTGTATCTTCACGGCAATATAACATTATTTTACCTCCCGATTCTTGTGAATTTTGGACCTTACTTATGTCATTCGTATCTACCAAGTAGATGTGCTGAACGTTAGTACGGTACTATGAAGTTGGAATACGTAGACGTCCAGACTGCGTCTGAGCTAAAGAAAGAGTTTGCCCAATTTTGTTGTTGATATTTTGGGAATTAAGAGCTGTTAGATACTTTCTCTTGAACAGATTTACAATGTCAGTGTTTTCCTTTCAAGATTTCACTGACCTGTTAATAGTGTTAGATGGCTTTACGGTGCTCTGATGAAGCAGTACATGGGTTCACTGTTTCCATTCCACGTTCACCCACTGTAAAGTCTCAAAGCTAAAATGCCAGTTTCGTATTCATTTTGGGTAGGTAATTGGTAGGAAATAGTTCCATATATACCGCAATCAAAATTGGCATTTTATAATATTGGTCTATCCTATCCTAAAAAGAGGGCAAAAATTTTGAATTTGATGGGGATTGAGTACCGTAAAAAAAAAAGAAGGGGGCCTAGTATTTTGTTTGAGGTCTATTTGGAATAGGACCGTAACCGTAAACCTAACCCTATCCCTAACCCTAGCCATGACACTGGGGGCAGCGCCCTGCCCTTGGCCTTGCTAGCTTACATAGATGTGAAAAAAAAAAATTAGCGTAGAATATTAAAATGATTTTTTACATGCTATATTATTATCAATATTATTAACATTACTGCTGTACATCATTTTAAGCGTAACCCATATTTTTATTTATTTTTTTTTTTTTTTTGGTGGATGGTACACATGGAACTGTAGCCAACTGGTATGACAAGAGGTAGAAAGGTAAGCAAAATTGTCCAAATTATTTAATTCCATTCATATACACAGATACATCAACAGGAATATAAAGAGTACACAGACACAAATTTTCTGTTAATTCTTTCATTTTATTTCTCTTCACACTTTTTGTCCAGTTTGTCGATGAATCTGCCATGGATCCTCCTCTGCCGCCGCTACGTGATTAAACTACGTGAAAGAGTGAAAAGGGCACAGCCACAGCACTCCACAAACAGAGAGAGGAAGCTAACAAAGCAACACCAAAGAAGAGCGAACATAACAAACTAGACAAAAAGAAAACTGCACGGAGGGAAAATGGACATTGTAGAAAAGAGCAGAAATTAACTTCAAACAAAGAACATGGAGAAGACAAGAAAACTTGTATGATTTCTCTTTATTAGTTTTCATAGTTGAGTTGACAGTTGATGAAGTTGTTAGAGTATATAAGGTCAAATTGTGTAAGGCTCGACATTATTCTTCTTCTTATTATTAAGTCTACCTTCTTTCATACCAGAGTTACAAAGAATTGAAGTCTGTGTAACATAGGTATTGTTCCAAAGGTATACAGCAGGTATAATTCCAAAGAACTGTTACATTAGTGTTATTCATGGGAACATACATAAAGTCTATGTGTGTAGGTTTTAACATCTGACACCACAACAAAGGAAATCAGTTGATATGTCGTAATGTACCTATGTTACGAAGACATACTGTCCGTGTAACATAGGTAGTATACTGTGGACAAGGTTGTAGTATGAAAACCCCTGATGATAACAATAAAATCATGTTTTCACTTGAATGTCCATACAACTCACTTGCCTTGACTGTAGTTTTTTAAAGATTGTTGTTATTGTGTCACTCTTGAGGAAAAAGTTAAACCTTTGGTTAAAATTGTAAATGGTTTGTAGAAAAAACATGTTAATAAAAGTGTCTTGCAGTTGATATCAGAATGGACAATCTTACTAATAATGATCTCATGTGCCAGTCAGATAACATGTTGATGTGTTATGGTGGAAAAAAACTGGGATATGTTCATTGTTATCATTTCAGAACACAAAATTATTGAGGATGTCACAAAATGAAGTCCATGTAACGTAGGTATTTGTCATACCTGTTTACCCATGCTGACTGAAAGTGTGCGAAGTAATAAACAGATTTCTAGTGGAATTGGGTGGAATTGGGAAGTGGGTTGGGAGCATGAATACCCTTCGCGTGTAGATCGCGCCGTAGGGAAGATCGCGCCCAAGTTCACTGCCGACTTACTAGGCAGGCACGAAGATTACTAGTACACAGAGGCCCGTACGTGGATGGGTTAAGCAGCTGAAAAAAAAAAAGGTACTGGAAGCCCACGTAGTAGCAAGGCCTACACGTGGATGAGGTTAGAAATTGCTGCGCGCCTCCAGCTCACCAGCTCCTGGCCGCCTCTTATTGGCCGGCCTTGAGCGCGACGTTCGACAAGCCATACCATAGTCTTGAATATTCATTAGCACAGTAGCCAATAACAGACGCCGTCTCATGAAAACTGCCCCGTGTACAAAGTGAATGGCAAAAAAAGTGTGTCAGAAAGAGTGTGTCAGATAAAGTGGGTCAGGAAATGGCGTAACCCCTTCCTGATACTTGTTCATTATGACTTGTTGTTTTATTTAGGCTTACTGACACTATTAATAATATTGCCATCACTATGGCAAATATAGCCACTGTCAAAGAGAGAATGACTGCTGGGTAGTGCGAATGTTGCAACAACTGTTTTTCAACAAATTTTAAAGTTTGTAGAGTGTCATCCTGACAGTTTGGTTCTTGAAATGGTGACGGAGTAGCAGGCTGGACAGTGGATACATGTGGCTTGATGGAAAGAGTTACCACATCAGCTGGGCATGCACATGTGTCTGATTCTTCTGAGTTTGGTTTAGGTGAACAAAGGACCTGTTCCATGTGACTCTTGTACTCCATACACTTGCACTTGTCCATACCATTTTCAAATGTAGCAGAGCAGCAGAATACAGGCTTGTCCTTCTTGGTCCAGAACATTCCAATCAAATGCGTTCTGTTAAAATGGTTGCTCAATGGGGGTAGCCTAAGATCAGGATTGAAGCAGGCAAGGTAGCCGGACTGCGTACCCCTCGTAGCTTGACATTTTATAACAGTCCAAGTATCATCACTGCCGAGATAGTTCTGTACAGAGACTTCAGATGATTCAGTGCTGCTACAGTTGGCTAGTCCCGGGGGAAATTCAACCGATATATGATTCTTTTGCGTCTCCAGAACCATTGTCCCCTGACTGTCATATAGAACACAAAGGTACGCACTCTCGTCTTCTCTGGTGATGTTGGTGATACTCAGTCTCACAACTGTATTGTCACCCCTTGCTTCCGTGGATATCTTTATTCTGTTGGCCTGCTGAGCATTCAAGTTTTTCTTTCCAGTCTTGTCAAATAATATGGTGGAGCCTTTCCTGATCTCAACAGCTACGCTTTGAGGGGCGATATCAGGGAATGTGTACTCCACAAGTGCATCCTGCCCTTCTGTAAAAACTGACTGCATTAAGACACCTGGTAGGAGATATGTGAACAGAACTGATGTCATGATGAGCTTAGGCATCCCTCGTGAGCCGCATGGAGTTCCCATAGTTTTTAGAAGCCTTTTACATTGAGAAAGATCTTCACTTTGTATTCACCTTTCCAGAGTCAGTAGAGTTTGATATCCAAAAAAACAGGGTCTTGTGAGAGCTTCAGAATAGGTTTGCAGTCACATTAGTCCAACTCTTGTGTCAAAGTTCTGCCATGACAAAAATGCCAGGACTGGTATTCATTGTATAAATGTCAGTTGTACTCTCAGACTCTTCAGAAGAGAGTGCAAAGATGTGTTTTTGTAGAATAGTGGACTCTGATACCTGTAAGAACAAGTATATTACATGGTTATGTAAACGGATAAGATATCTGTGTATAATGAGTGGAATGATACTCTACACCAACAATTCTTACCTATCATCAGAATACTTTATTATAGTAAAGTTGCAAACCTAAAATCTAAGAAAAATGCTTGGTAAGATGACGTGGTAAAAAGCTCTTAGAATGGATGTTTTTCTGATAATAAAAATTATGGCAGTGCAAGTATTTCCTGCCTGTATAGTCTAATTTGGAAAAGTCAGTTCGAAAAATACCTTCTTTTTTTTTTTTTCTTTAACAGATGTATTTCAAATGGACTTTTTGTGTTTGAATGCCGCAATCTCCATACTTCACTGCCAATGGACTTCAAAGCTTGTTTCTCTCCAAGTTTGTTTATATGGCAACTCCCTTTTATACCACTTCTGTGACTTAAGAAAGAGATTGGGACAAATTATTCATCATTTGCAATTTTATTGTCGAGAAATATAGAAACTTTCACTGTTTCAGCTGGTAATCTGTGACATATTCCATATTGAAAGCAAGAGAATATTGACCAGAGGGGTGAAGGTTGAGGTGTGAATTTTCTTCGATTTGTCTCCCACTGCAGAGGAAGTAGAGGGAGACAAATTGAAGAAAATTCACACCTTGTATTTCATATTCTCTGTAACTTGCAAGAGCTTAATTTTGTCAGCAGCAACAAAAGAATAGATAGATAATTTTGTAGTAGGAATTTGCAAATTCTCCAAACATTTTTCACTATCATTACATGGACATTAAGACTACGCACCATTCCTGTCTTCTCCAACCACTTAAATGTACATTCAAAACAAAAATATGATATTAATTTTGATTTGATTTGGTATGGTAAAAACTGTATGACAAGTAAGTGATACAGTAGTACGGAGAAACATGAAAGAAATTTACTGGATCTATGCTCTATGAATAGTTGCCCAAGTCTTAGCACCAACTCTTTAAGTGCCATGTTCGCACGTCCGTCTCAGTCGACAGCATGCCAACTTCGCATATTCTGCTCAAACACACAAACCCACCCAAACCAATCGATGAATCGCCAAATGGCACAGTACAATGAAAGCTTTTCTCGAGTTCTTGCTCATCTCACATATTATATCCCGTATCAGGACAACTCCCCCGGAGGACTAGTCCCCCGGGGACCACTCCCACCTGACAGCTCCCCCGGAGGACCACTCCCCCGGAGGACGTCTCCCCCGGAGGACTACCCCCCCGGAGGACGTCTCCCCCGGGGGACAACTCCCCCGGGGGACTACTCCCCCGGGGGACTACTCCCCCGGAGGACCACTCCCCCGGAGGACCACTCCCCCGGGGGGCCACTCCCCCGGGGGACAACTCCCCCGGGGGACAACTCCCCCGGGGGACAACTCCCCCGGAGGACAACTCCCCCGGAGGACCACTCCCCCCGGGGGCAACTCCCCCGGGGGACAACTCCCCCGGGGGACAACTCCCCCGGAGGACAACTCCCCCGGAGGACAACTCCCACCTGACAACTGCCCCGGGGACGTCTCCTGGGGGACAATCCTATAACTGAACAGAGATGTTTCTTATTCGTGTCCTAGAAATTAAAATTGAATTCATCTGTGTAAAAACAGTATTCTTTTTATACAGAATTTAAATTAAAGTTAACGTTACCTAAGACACGTCCATCTTTATAACAAAGTTTTGGAAATCTCAGCACAAAGTTTTTACTTTTGTACACGCTACATGTAATGTCAAAAAAAGTAGAAACGCAGGTCCATTTTATCACTGAAAGTTGGTCAAGAGATAAACACATTGACGGAAACACGCTTTTGAGGGGAGAGTTCATTCCTTAGCATGTACCTGTTATTCTTCATTATTTTATAATATTTTAAGAAGTCCATTCTTTGATGATTTTCCTTTTCTTTTTGCAATTCATGATTATGATGAGGAATATGTTAAATGAAAGAAAGATATCATTCAGAGGGGTGAAGGCTCAAAGTTTTCAGTTTCTTCAGTTTGTCTCCCTCTACAAAGGAATATGTTGTTAGAAATACCCTTTTAATGGGGTTATGATTTTCATCTTAGATTCTTATGATAGTTACTATCCTATATGTCACTGTCAGTAATACTTTAATGTGCAATTTTCGTTTGTTATGTTGACTGTGAATTTATCTGAACATCATTACAATTCTTAATGTCGGAGAAATAATTGACAGAAAAAAATATGAATATTCTGTGCCTGAAAAGACTTGAACGTGTAAAAAGGTAATATCTTCCAACAGCCCTGGGAAAGCACACCCGCACGACCAACACAAATCTCTCAACCACTGAAAGATGGGATGATTCGAGTTTCAATTAATTGAAAATTGAGTTTTGTTTCACACAGTTTTATTTGATAACGTTTGAACATGGAAAACAAAAACAAACAAAAAATGTCTAGCGTAAGAGTAATTGAAGTTAGTATGCAAACAACACTTCTGCACGTAATGGTATACCGGAGATTGTGGTATCAGATAATGGTACACAGTTTACAAGTGACCAGTTCAAAGAGTTTGCTTGTCAGTACCAATTCAAGCATGTCACGTCTTCATCACTTTCTACATAGCAATGGGAAAGTTGAAAAGACAGTACAAATCGCAATGTCTAATGAAAAAGGCAATGAGAGATGGAACAGATCCAGGTTTGGCATTTCTTGACTATCGGAACACACCGATCGATGGGCTAGATGCTAGTCCTGCACAATATTGTTGATGCAGAGGAGGACAAGGACCACCCTGCCAACAGCTAGTCAGCTGCTGAAACCAAAAGTAATAAAGAATGTGCAAACAAAGCTGACCAAGAAACAAAAGTGCAGTAAAATTACTTTGATCGAAGCGAAAAGCGTTGTTGTTTCAAAGACAAAGTTTCCAAGAAGTTGCATAGTGGAATGTGAAGGAAAAATGCTCCTGTCAAAACAGAGTTGACATCAGAAGAGGTACAGCGGAAAACAATCCTTGATGCAACAAAGCTAGATGACTCAACATAATATCGTATCACAAGATCAGGTCAAAAATATGGACCACTGTAAAAACTTATCTGTTTTATAGGATAGATACCGGAATTTGACGGGAAATGAAATGACAATGATCACGGGATTGTGATAATGTTTAGATGTTGAACTATTCATCTGGAGAGTAGAGTTGGTTACATTTTGAGTGCATAAAAGTGTTTCATCTAACTTATCAAAAGTAACAGCTTTGTCGATTATTATAAGAGAAACAATGATTAACGTTTCTTCAAAGACAAAAATAACACATTTCTAAAAGTGAACAAAAGTACAGTTTACAAAACAATCACAAGTATTCCTCCAAGTGTGAAGAGCGAGATTGAACTTACGTCGTTATAAGAGTGTGTTGTAATGTGTCATACAAAGCCGTGATATCTCAATATTGAAGTGAAGTGTTACTCACTTTACAAGTATCAGTAATGTTTGTGTTTATAAGATGTGTTGCTATGATTACACATGTAGTAAAGTTGAATGTAAGATATAAGATATGGCAAGTCAAACACGCCCATACAAGACGTATTTCCATTATTACTCAAATAGGACAAGTATATTGTGTGAACAACGTATCAAATAATTGCCATGATAATCCTAAAAAGACAATGGCTTATTAATTAAGTTTCAGTGGTAGTTGATAAATGAAAAAATCTGTGTGAAAAAGTGCAACGTAACTTTTCTAAAAAAAAGGGAGATGCCAAATGTTTGAAATTAGTACAGTTTGAACGCAGAGACTAGTGCCTAGCTATGCAGCACCAACCAATCCCCACAGAGATGATGCTGTTGCTATGCTCTATAGTTACCCCTCTCGAGAAACCCCGGAGGTAGATGTACTACCTCAGCAAACTTCCTTACTTGCACCCAAGACCTAGAAGAATAAAAACATATCAACCTATCACCTGCGTGTTAACAAAATGTGCACATATACTTTTTGACCAGTGTCCGTTTCTTCCCTTGGGTATCCGATGCAATCGATATCGCTAAAGCATTTGCATTGTTCAAACTCGTCATGATTGTAATACAACAAATTACTGCCAAGATCGTGTGCTTATTCTGACTGATTAAAGAAACAACTAAGGAACTCTCTAAATAACAGGCTAAATATTACAGTCGTCATCCCTTGATATCTCTTAGAGATGGGCTAAAGAGGATGACATTTTCAGAACATGCTCATCACACCTTAGTTTGATGACTTTGTGCCTACTGACACCATTTAAAAAAAAAAAAAGAACGAAAAATGCGAAATCCAGGGTGCCCCGGCCGAAAAGCTGGTCGCCGTTTCGGCTTTAAAAAGACATTTCTGGTTATAACTCGGCTATTTTTGGTCAATTGTGATGGTTTTGGTGTCTAACCCCATGTTTTGGGGGTCAAGGAAATGGATTATAATGATAATTTTAGTGTAAAACCTAATCTTCCACATGATACTAACCTTTTGCCCATATTTAGGCATAAAATTTCCTTGCCTTTTACCCCTACCCCAACTGCCATTTTTTGCATTTTTTTCTGTATTTTTTCAAGTAGTATTGACTACCATACTCTTAATAACAAGTTCTAGCTATCAATCTGGTGTTTTCTACCAACAATAGTACAGCAAGGGTTATGTTATACGTGTGTCATGCAGATACCGGTATGTGGCTGGTGCATTCAGGATGCATGGTAACTGTGCAACCAGTGCTAATACTGTTTCTGCATTATAGTGCCTAATGCCGGTTGGAAGATATTACCTTTTTACACGTTCAAGTCTTTTCAGGAACAGAATATTCATATTTTTTTCTGTCAATTATTTCTCCGACATTAAGAATTGTAATGATGTTCAGATAAATTCACAGTCAACATAACAAACGAAAATTGCACGATGAAATTACTGACAGTGACATACAGGATCCTGGAATCTAAGATAAAAATCATAACCCCATTAAAAGGGTATTTCTAACAACATATTCCTTTGTAGAGGGAGACAAACTGAAGAAACTCAAAAACTTGAGCCTTCACCCCTCTGAATGATATCTTTCTTTCATTTAACATATTTCTTATCATAATCATGAATTGCAAAAAGAAAAAGAAAATCATCAAAGAATGGACTTCTTAAAATAGTATAAAATAATGAAGAATAACAGGTACATGCTGAGGAATGAACTCTCCCCTCAAAAGCGTGTATCCGTCAATGTGCTTATCTCTTGACCAATTTTCAGTGATAAATGGACCTGCGTTTCTACTTTTTTCGACATTACATGTAGCGTGTACAATGGTAAAAACTTTGTGCTGAGATTTCAAAAACTTTGTTATAAAGATGGACGTGTCTTAGGTAACGCCAACTTTAATTTAGATTTTATTTAAAAAGAATACTGTTTTTACACATATGAATTTAATTCTAATTTCTATATAGGACACACACACACACACACACAAATCTCTGTTCAGTATGGGATTGTCCCCCAGGAGACGTCCCCGGGGCAGTTGTCCTCCGGGGGAGTTGTCCTCCGGGGGAGTTGTCCTCCGGGGGAGTTGTCCCCCGGGGGAGTGGTCCTCCGGGGGAGTTGTCCCCCGGGGCAGTTGTCCTCCGGGGGAGTTGTCCCCCGGGGCAGTGGTCCCCCGGGGCAGTGGTCCCCCGGGGGAGTTGTCCCCCGGGGGAGTTGTCCCCCGGGGGAGTTGTCCTCCGGGGGAATTGTCCCCCGGGGCAGTTGTCCCCCGGGGCAGTTGTCCCCCGGGGGAGTCGTCCTCCGGGGGAGTCGTCCTCCGGGGGAGACATCCTCCGGGGGAGTAGTCCTCCGGGGGAGACGTCCTCCGGGGGAGTTGTCAGGTGGGAGTAGTCCCCGGGGGAGTTGTCCTCCGGGGGACAAGTCCTAGACCCATTATATCCCACATTTTGTGTGGTGATTGACTAACATGCAGTGTTTCTTACTGGATTTGCATGTAATATCTAGGTTTCTGTTACTGTTCAGTGTGCAAAAGTCATGCCTTTACAGTAATTTAACTACTAGTCACTTGAAAGAAAAACAATCATAGATTTGTCATACAATTTATATCAAAGTAGAGCTTGTCATCTTCTTTAAACTTTACTCACTATATGTCCGGCTAAATATAAATCTATAAAAGTAAGATAGATGTGAAAAACAGTATTTTTCCTGAAAGTATGACAACTTTGGCGTCTGGGAATAATGTGGCACACAGGAGGTTTCCAACATGGCACATAAAGATTTAAGGAAATAATGGCATTGACAAACTTACACCTGCAACCCCTGCTGTGATGCAGAAGGTGTCTTTTACCGTGCATGATATTAGTGTGAGTCCATTTTTTGAAAAGATAATGCCATGGTGTGTACAGCCATGAGGTCTAATGATTTTATTTAATTCTTTGCTGAGTACACTATTTTCTGCATAAATCATGAACATTTCTCAAGATTTCAATTAATTCAAAAAGCAGTGAACTCACCGATTTCACCAATTTCTTGCGTTCTTCTCTGTTCGGCATCTTTTCCTGTCTACCTGAGTGTTTGCATGGAATGACTTTGCAATGGGCGTGTGCTACAATCAAAGTGTGGTTACTTTGACCCATGCACAGAATTGATAAGGTGATCATTGCACCTCATGAGGTGATTGCTTCACAGAAGGGGATTTTGACAAACTTTGATCCTAAGTGCAGTATGATGTTGACGTGAGGTTCAACATGCCACAGATATCAGACCAAGTACAAATATTTCCTGTGCTATATTGTGAAATATTTGTTTAGTATAAAGTGTAAGATACAGATTGATGAAAACAAAAAACAGGGAATTCAAATGTTATGAGTGCAAGGAAATGTTAGTGTTCCTTTTTCAAACAGAAAAATGAGTATGTTATTGAAAAGTTATGTAAAGCTAGCTAGTGTAGGTGAATGAAGCAGTTCGTTACCAGGATGTCGAAATAGAAACATCCATGGATTTCGATACATGACACTTACAGAAACTTTCTATTTATTCAAGTTCCTACAGTTTCTTCCTTTTTGCTGATGACACTAATCTATTGTATTCCAAACTTAACTTACAAGTTTTGGTTTAATTCTCAACACCAAATTCTGAATACCAAATGACACAAATTTCCCGTTGTGTGGTTCAAATGTCCAAATGCAATTTATTGTTGCTTAATCTGAATTTAAAAGACTAGCTTGATATATTGCTAGACCAAGCAACCCAACAACCACAACAAATAGTAGATGGTCAGCTGTGGGTAAAAGACAATACTATATTTCTTGGAATCCTATTTAATCAAAACCTAAGATGGAATGACCATGTGCAATAACTGTATAAGAAGTAGTTGTGTGTGTGTGTGTATGTGTGTGTGTAGACAGAGAGTGTGGTTGTGTGTGTGTGTGTAGTAAAGAAGGTTTTCTTAGATCTTTTTAGCTCACCTGAGCCAAAGGCTCAACTGAGCTGTTGCGATCGTTCTTCGTCCGGCGTCCGTCATGCGGTCGTCGTGAGTCATGTGTCGTGCGTAAACTCTTTACATTTTCATCTTCTTCTTGAAAATCCCAAGACCGATTTTCACCAAACTTGGCAGGTAGCATCCCTAGGGGGTAAAGAACTAAATTTGTTAAAATGGGCACCATGCCCCACCCAGGGGGCCCCAGGGGAGCCCAAACCCCCCAAAATTAAGGAATCTTTAAAAATCTTCTTCTCTAGAACCAGAAGTGATAGAGCTATTAACGTTAATATTATGAGTTAGTACTTTGATGACTGTAATTTCAAGTTTGTTCATGGTGGAATCAGGGTTGCTCCCCCCCCCCCCTTGGGACCCAGGGGAGGGGGGTGGGGAGGGGTCCTAATGGGGCATAAATGTACATTTTCATCATCTTCTTGAGAACCCCATGATGGATTTTCACTTGGCAGGTAGTATCCTTAGGGGCATAGGATATCAGTCTGTTCAAATGGGCACCGCATCCCACCTGGAGGGCCCCAGGGGCCCCAAACTTCCCAAAATGAAGGAATTTTTAAAAATCTTCTTCTTTAGAACCAGAAGTGATAGAGCTAAGTTAATACTATGAGTTAGTACATTAATGACTGTAGTATCAAGTTTGTTCATAGCAAATCCAGGGGTGCCCTCTTGGGGGCAGGGTGGAGTGATGGGGAGGTCCAAATGGGGGCTTAAATTGTGCATTAATTTTCCTCTTCTTCCTGATAACCTCATGATGGATTTTTATCAAACTTGGCAGGTAGTATCTCTAGGGGGTTAGGATCTCAATTTATCAAAATAGGCACCATGCCTCACCTATGGGGCCCCAGGGGGCCCCAATCCCCTCAAAATTAAGGAATCTTTAAAAATTTGGGCTCTTATTGTACATTTTCTATCTTCTATAAGAATGCCTGGTCAAATTTTGGTAGAGCTGTGAATAATTTACATTAGTGACCGCGTGAAAGGTGAACTTGCGATACTCAGGTGAGCGCTAGACCTGTGGGTCTCTTGTTCATTTTTGCTGCTACTCGATGAATAATCCTGTTTTCTCTTGATTTGCTTCATTTAAATTCCTTTAATTCTTTAACTCGCCTTACTGGAGGCTAATAGATTATATTGATTAACCCATTGGGGACAGTTTGATTTTGCCACTATAGGCATTTCCTATAGAAGGTTGCCCGAGTAAACTCGGACTCATCCTCAATGGGTTAAGAGAAAATAAAAGAGTGTTGAGGAATTGGGTATTTGTTTGAACATTATCTTATCACTGAAATAAACTGGTTTCGGCACAGCAGTATAGTGCCAATGCCCAATAAACAATATGTGATGCAGATTCAAATCCCAGGCTAGCTGCTTCTTTTTCACCTGGAGTCAGTTTCATGAAGTAATCCCATTAAAGTCACAACAAGGTCTTACTGTTTAATAAATACCAAAAAATAAAGTTGTTCATAATTATGATATGTAGCAGTGTAGGCTTTCACAATCACACAGATTTCCTGTTCACAAAATTAAGTATATTGTACCCAGTATCATGTTCTCACCTTATGCTCTATTCATGTTTCACTGACATCTGTAGTCAATTGCACACATTTCTTCATGTTTTATTTCACAGCTATATCTATTCTTATCCAGCTACACGATCTGATCAGTAATTATAACATAAATTCGTAAATGGCCCTAACCTGACCTGACACTTGTCAACCAGTCACACATGAATAATGATTTAAAATGGGTTAAAGTCTAGTTAGGTGATCCGAGTATCCTCTCGGATCACCTTCTGTTTTTGTACGGATTCTTTCTTCTTCTTCTTCTTTTTCTTCTTCTTTCTCCCCAAAAGTTGTGCATCGATTAGCTCAGAAAGTCCTCTTCCTATCAATTTCAAACTTATATCATATATGTATCGTGTCCCAAAGACGACAGCGCAAGTAAAATCATAGTAATCAGTCGACCATGACGTCACTATGACGTCATTATATGAAAACACATTTTCATGCATATCTCATTAATAGAATGGAATTCTTCAATGAAATTTACGTGACTTATATTTTAAGTCAAGCGGATTCTACTCATATTCTCAGAATTCATATTCATTTTAAAACGCGCGCGTACGCGCGCGTTGAAATATTTGTATGCTCAGATCGAGCTCAAATTTTTTTTGCACACGTTTCAGACCATTTAGAGCATTTTTTGAAAAATTGAAAACATTTTACGGACGCGTACGCGCGCGCGCATATACGCACGCACAGCTCATATGCAATAGAAATTTCCCGTTTTTTCACACTTATCGCCTGCCTGAAATGTCAGGGAATATGTCTACCAAGTTTCAAGTCAATCCGACTCAATATGACGTCATACGGGCCCGTCAAAGTTGAAACTCCGCGCGCGCGTCAATGGCGATATACAGTGCAACAATGCCAAAAAACCGCCAATTTTAAATCCGATTTTACTCGTCAGGATGGACGGTGACCCCCCATTTTCTTTACATATTCTGAAAGCTGATGAGTTGTACATGTCATTTCATGGGTTGGCGATGCTGGAAAAATGATTAAAAGATATCAAATTTCTTAATAAAATAAAAAGAGCAAATTTTCAAAATGACGTCATCAAATTACAAGTTCACTCGAGCGTATCTCACTTATCCTTGGCCAATTTTCACCCAGATTTCAGTATGTTGCAGCTTACTTAATGCTCTTTCATTAATATAATAACAACATTTTGATTAGATGACGGCATCACCTCGTAATATTGGATTGAAAGTAATCTTGTCAAATTTGACCAGTTTACGTGTTATCTTAATGGGAGTGCAGTTTTTCTGGAAATGAAAATTGACATGACTTTCCTTTTCGAGCACTAGGTCACCTATGCTTCGGTGAATTTCTCTAAGATTTTAATATGTTGTAGCTGAGACTTTGGGCTATCGTTTCTGTGCCCTTCATTTTTTCATACGGTATCGGGATCACGTCCAAAAACTTGGTTGAAATCAAAGCCTATCTTCGATATATTTTCATATTTCTTTCTTTTTCCAACTTTCTTTGCAATAACTCAAGAAAAACATACTCTATCACCACCATATTTTGCACATGTTTAGTTCATGTCACGTACATTATTTCATAAAATAACAACTACTTCATCAGACGCCATCTTGGGTATGTAAATTAGGGTCAAAGGTCATAAATGTTTCATCCTGTATCTTGGTGAATACATGTTCTATCTTCCCCATATTTTGCACACGTAAAGACCGTGTTACAAGGATCATTTCACAAAATAACCACTTTTTCCTCAGATGCCATCTTGTCTGTGCAGATCGGGGTCAAAGGTCATAATATTATGTACTTCTTTCTTTATCTTCGTTGTGACGTGTTATCTCTATGGGAGGGAATTTTTCTAGATGTGAAAATTGACATGATTGTCTTTATCGAGCACTAGCTCACTTACCCTTCGGTTAATTTCTCCCAGATTTTAATATGTTGTAGCTGAGACTTTGGGCTATCGTACGTGTCCCCTTTGTTATTTTATATAATGTCGGGATCACGTCCAAAAAAGTGGTTGAAATTAAAGATTATCTTCGATGTATTTTCATATTTCTTTCCTTTTTCCAATTTTCTTTGCAATAACTCAAGAAAAATAGCCCCTATCAACCCCATATTTTGCACATGTTTAGTTAATGTTACGTACATTATTTCATAAAATAACAACTACTTGATCAGACACCATCTTGGGTATGTAAATTAGGGTCAAAGGTCATAAATGTTTCATCCTGTATCTTGGTGAATACATGTCTTATCTTTCCCATATGTTGCACACGCAAAGACCATGTTACAAGAATCATTTCACAAAATAACCACTTTTTGCTCAGATGCCATCTTGGGGGTGCAAAGTGGGGTCAAAGGTCAAATATACTTCATTCTGCATCTACGGAATTCGGTACCCAAGATGGCAGGTCTGACTCCCTTTTCAAAATGAGAATCCAAACATCACACGACCAATGTCCCTAATCTTAGGTGAAAACTCGAATCATTGATTTAAAAAAAAAAAAAATCGGATCACCTAATTTGTCAGTCTTGACAAATTCCGAGTCTAGTTTATTTCAGCACTGTTCACTCACTTCGGCAACACAGCCAATGTTATTTTTTTCCCTTTGAATCCATGTAGTTTAAAAGAAGTCATACGATTATAAAAGTACAATTCATACACATTTACAGCAAACACCAAGCAAAATTCAAAAACAAAATATACACAGTTATATGACAGAAACGATAGGAAGTAAAACAATTTATGAATCCAGTGTAATCAACTGAAAGATAAAGAAATGATGCCCTACAGTTCTGTGCAGTAAATGTATTATAATGTCTTTTTTTTTTTCATTTTTTTTTTTCAAAACAGAGACAGATGCACTTTGTTCATTATCATCTTTAAAAGACTGCTTCATAATATGGCACCATGAAATGTTGTCCTTGGATATGGTACATTTGAGTTTAGTATTGTTTGTCTTAGATTATAATTACACAGATTATTTAACTAAATGATTTGTTCAATTATGGTAGGATGCATGATCTAATTTGCAATCATAAATTTTAAAATGTAATAATTGTTTATCACTTCTTTCAACAAATATGTCTAAGTAATTTTCATTTTCTATTTTTGTGCATCAAATTGAATATTGCCTCACTTGGAAATCTCTACTTTACATTCACAACAAATCTCATGGCTGTATTGAGCATTTTCTGAAATTTACTTCAATTTCTTTTGTATATTTTCCAAATTATACTACAATAATCAATTATGTTGCTCTTAGTGATTATTTTATGGGTATTTCAAGTGCTATGTAATGTAGACCTTCATGCTCTTCAGTGGAGAAGCAATGAAAAACACATCTGAACAGATAATAAAGAAGCAATGAGTTTTTTCCCCCTTCATCTTGTTCTTGTTTAACATAAGCAGTATTTCTTCCTCCTCTCTTTCCCCTCTCTCGTGAAGCAATTCCTTTTTTCTTTTTTTTTTTGCTACAAGGCTTACAAACACATCAACATTGAATCTTCACTCAAGTGTTTGTTGAAGACCATTTTCAGCATTTCATTTTTTTTCTTTTGCATTAATAATTTTGTGAATATTATCCTCAATGCATTCACTCAATAAGTTGATTTTGATTTTATGTCATGTATGGGCATTGAAAATAGAAATTAGTTCACATATCACATTTTATAGCATAAAATAATTCAAAGAGGCCATTAAAAGCCCCCCCCCCCCCCCCCGTCAAACATGTATATACCCATTGTACAAAGAAATTAAACAAATATGTGTAACATCAAGATACAATGAAAAGCAGAACTTTATTTTGATGCATCATTATATCTCCTTTAATAAGCTTCTCCAGCAATGCAACACATAAAACAAAATGTTGGTGTCAATCCATAAAAGCCCCAGGCCTGTAGGTAACCATAGGATTGGATTAAGGCCGACCATGATAAATGCTTGTTTAATTATGGGGGATAAAAGGTTTGCATGGTATTTGATTTCATTTTTATTTTATTTATGAAACTGTACCAGTCTTACACTCAAGACTCAAAAGACAGTTCCACAAATCTATTTACACATTTGACTGTATAATGATATGATTTACTTACAAGGCAAACAGTAAACACTATACAAAAAGCAAAATATACAATAAACTGTGACTAGAAAATTGTGACTACATTACAAGTCAACATGAAAGACTGATCTTGAGAAGATGTGAAATATGAATGAACCGCAAAAGAAGAGCTTGTAATTGTTGGTTCCATTGAAAAAAATAGTTGATAAACAATGAGGAAGGTGGAACCAGAACGCAATTTGAAAGTTGGAAAAATAAGGAGGGGGAGTTAGTCCTGACAAGGATTCCTGTGGGAAAGAAAGCAATATTGAAAGCTGTAGTCCTTAAAAGACCTCTTGAGAAAGAAGGAATGTGGAAGAGTTGTATTAAAGTGGCAAACAACTGCAAAGTATTAGAAAGGACCACAGAAAGGGTTGTGTCGACAGAAGAAAATTTGAAAGAGGAAAGATTCTGCGGTTAGGCAAAGAGAAGTTAAGAGAGTAGGATAAGGAAAATAAGTCCTGAAAAGAGGATGCTGGGTAGTTCTCTCTGAAGAGAGTTGTGTTAACAACTGGTGATAACCTTTGGAGGTTTAGTATAATGGATAGCTAAGATACTCTGTGGACATGACATTTCAAGGAGATTGACTATCTGTCATTTGTTAGTTTTTTTGATGGCATCATTGTTTGGGTTTCTTTTTTTTCCCCCTTTTTTCCTTCATTTTTTGGCTTTCTTTTTTTCCCTCTTTTTTTCTTCTTCCTTCTTTTTTTCTTCTTCCCTCTTTTTTTCTTCTTTTTTCTTTCTTTTTGCCTCTGCTTGTTTGTGTACTTCTTCTTCAGTACTTAACACATAGTTAAGTGTGACACTGACTAAGTAAAAAATTATCAGTGTCACGCAGAGAGTAATTATCTCTATAGCTCGCATAGTTTTAAGAATGTCGTTCTGATAATGTTGTCCTTGAAATGGGGTAGGATCAGTAGATGGTAAGTTAGATACAAATGGCCTAGAAGGAGTTGCCTCGTCAGGCTGGTATGCCCTTGTGGTAAACTCTTCTTCATTCGGTGTAGAGGTACAAAGGACCTGTTCCTTGTGACTCTTATACTCAGTACATGTACACCTGTCCACATCATTCCTAAACGTAGCGGAGCAGCAGAATACAGGAGTGTTCTTTTTGGCCCAGAACATTCCAATCAAATGGGTTCTGTTAAAATGCATGTTCAAAGGGGGCAACCTGAGATCCGGATTGAAACAGGCAATGAAGCCAGCATGCATACCCCTTGTAGCTTGACAGTTGATGACAGTCCAAGTTTCATCACTGCCGAGATAGTTCTGGATTGAGAATTCAGATGATTCAGTGCTGCTACAGTTGGCTGGTCCTGGGGGAAAGTCAACCGATAAATGTTTCTTTTTGCTCTCCAGAACCATAGTCCCCTGACTGTCGTATAGAACACAAAGATATGCACTCTCATCTTCTCTAGTGATGTTGTTGATACTCAGTCTCACAACTGTACTGTCACCCCTTGCTTCTGTGGATACCTCTATCCTTTTTGCCTGCGAAGCCTCCAAGTTTTCCTTTCCAGTCTTGTGAAATAATATGGTGGAGCCTTTCCTTATTTCAACAGCTATGCTTTGAGGGGCGATATCAGGGAATGTGTACTCAACAAGTGCATCTTGTCCTTCTGTAAAGCTTGACATCATTGAGCCAGCTGGTAGAAAATATGTGAAAAGAACTGATGCCAAGACAAGTTCATGCATTCCTCGTGAACTACATCGATGGCCGCTTAGTTTTGGATGCATTTTACATTTAATTGAGATTGATGCTCATGCTCTTTTCACTCTTCAATGTCATTAAACACTGATGTTCAGAGAACAGAGTCTTTGGAGAGCATTGAGAATCTATCATTTTGCGATCACATCAGTTTGACTATTATGTCAAAGTTCTTCTGTGACGAAACACCAGGGCTACGTTACTTTGTCTAAAAACTTCAAGTAGGCTGTACACTGTTAGGAAATGTTTCAAGTCGAAATCTTTTTGTAGAATGATGAGCTGTGATACCTGCAGGGATAAACATAGGTGAATGTGAATGAATAGAATGTCTACACACAGATTGTCACCCGTAATCACTGTATAGTAAAGTTGCAAACTGTAAATCCAAGAAAAACACCAAAAAGTTGGTTGTGATGAAAACGTTGTAATTGGAATTTTTCTGCTTGTAGAAGTGTGATTATTAACTCCTTATTTGCATGTCTCGGAATGTGTGGAATTACATTTTTTTTTTAACCCATTGAGGACGAGTCCCAAGTATACTCAGGCAAGTGTCTATGGGAAATGAGTGTTGTTGCAAAATCAGCCCGTCCTCAACGGGTTAATGTACTGTAGCGTGTTACTACACTGTACAACTGTATAGTATTTTGAATTGACCATTTTGTGTACAGATGCCCAAAATCTTCTTTGAGATGTAAGATGTTTTTCTGGACTGTATTTTTATACTTTTTTTTATCGATACATCTGCACAGCACACCTGAGTCACCACGGCTTTAAATTCTCTTTTCCCCCCTTTTTTTTATGAAATTGCATCAGTCTCCTGATTCTCTGTTAATTTAAACAATTGTTGAATGCAAATTATGGTGGCCCAAGTTTTCATAAAGTATACATCATTTCAATGCTTAAAGGTTGCACTATTTCCACTATGTAGAAAGAGGAAATTATTTTGCCCTCTTTTTTGTGGGTTTTCAGCTGGACGATCACATGCATGCACATAAATACATCCATATAATGAAAAATAAGAAACTCCTACTAATAAAACTAGTTCTCATTACATTGTATCATCACATGTATACAATGAGTAAATATACCATTATTGCAATTGTCTGCAACCAGTTAAATGTAGACTGCAATTCGAATAATATGACACTGATTTTGATTTCATAAAGACTTTCTGGAAAGTTTATTTAGAACAATTGCTATCGGACAGTGCAGATAAACATGTAAGAATTTGTTGGAACTTTAAATCTGTCACTGCTTGATTTACTTTGCACGAGTAAAGAAATGACAACTCTTTTATATGTACTTGCAGCCCTTGCTGCAATGCAGGAGGCATCTGTCACTTTGTGTAACAGTTGTGTCAAATTTTTGCTAGAATGATGCAATCAGAGCTGCCAACTAGTACTGATTTTCAGTAATTTCTACTGAAATTGGACAAGAATACTGAAGGTTACAAGCAAATTACTGATTTTAGAAATCATTGTCTGTGATAAATTCTATAACACTGTTAAGGATTACTGATTTTCACTCAAAAAAGGTGCAAATTACTGATTTTCAGCCATCATAGTACTGAAAGGCTTTTACAAAAGTTGGCAGCTCTGTGCAATGGTATGTATAACCAGAAACATTTGAATACATCATGTAGCTGACTTCTTTGCCTTCAGAATACACATTTGTGCACTAATCATGAGTTTCCGGCAAGAAAACAAGAACAGCACAAATAGCGTAGGCTACTCACCCCATTTTACCAGTTCCTTTGCTTTCTTTTCTGTGCCACACCTTTAGTCATGTTCCCGAGTATTGAGTATGGGATGATTCGCACTGGATAGGTGCTACTAGAGCAGTCTTTTAGTCAATAAAAAGCTCTGATGCGATTTACATTTTACTTTATGAGGTGGTCTGTGCATCTCATAAGGTGGCTAATATATTATAGGATTGTTTTTACAAACTTTGATTTTAACTACAATACATGAAGAGTAAACTGAATGATTTACGACTGACACTACGTTACATATATCAGACAATACAATTGAAAGATACGTGCAGAGATATCTGTGATATACGTGTATTGTGGTCTTTTTACAATGTGCGAAGTGCAACAAGTAGTTTACTGAAAAGACAAAAGAACATTAATGAAATGAGGGAAAGAGTTCTTCCGCCTAACTCCCAGAAGAATAGTCATGGTAATGTGTAAGAAGATAATGAATAAAAGTGTACCTGTCAAAAACATGATATTTATTCTGAACCCCTTTTCAATTAATTTTATCAAGTGCATTATGCTGAAATGATCCTGTCTATGATTTGCTGGAAAACATACTAAAAAAAACAACAATCAATTCAGTGCTCATTTATGTTGATTTAGGGCAATTTGTCAATCATTTGCAATGAAAAGATCTCAGCAGAAGAATTTCATGAATTGAATAATTACGCAGTACCTGCTGCATCCTATAAGGATTAGAACCAACACTTGCTGTCAGGCGAAAGCATGTTAGTCTAGTGGAGATGACGCCTGTCTGGAGATCGGGGCCCGTTTCATAAACTTGTCATCAGTGACAAGTTGTCATAGATGTGACAAGCTACTGAAATCCTTGCATCTGATTGGCTGAGAGCAAATTTGTCATAGAAATGTGGCAGTTGTCACTGATAACAAGTTTTATGTAAGGCGACTCGCTCTGCGTGCCCCCGTATAGCGCGTTTACCCCACAAACCTGTTGGCCGGCGAGTGGAGCGAGCCGCCTTTATCCACTCGTTCAGGGATGTGTACTTTTGTCGTTGTTGTTGCTTTATATTCTTTGACAAATTTGCGTACAAGTTTGACGCAGAAAATACACACGGCACCAAGGCAAGCCGCGCGCGCTTGCTAACAAATTTGTACGCAAATTTGTCAAAGAATATAAATTTGTTAGCAAGCGCGCGCGGGTTGCTTTGGTGCCGTGTGTATTTTCTGCGTCAAATTTGTACGCAAATTTGTCAAAGAATATAAAGCAACAACAACGACAAAAGTACACATCCCTGATGAACGAGTGGATAAAGGCGGCTCGCTCCACTCGCCGGCCAACAGGTTTGTGGGGTAAACGCGCTATACGGGGGCACGCAGAGCGAGTCGCCTTGTTTAAAGGCTAGAGATCAGGAGGTGGTAGGTTCGAATCCTGCTCGAGTATGTACGTCCATGATTTCTTATCGTGGCTACCACTAGAAACGCTGATCAATTCAGTGCTTTTTTACATCAATGTAGGGCAATTTGTTAATGAGTTGTAATGAAAACATCTCGACGAAAGAATTTCATGAATTTGAACAGTTCATGTTCATGCTAATACAGATCGAGCAAACAATCATATTACTGTTGATGTTATTTAAACATTTTCATGTCAATGTTTGTGTTCTTTGTAAAGAATAACATTATGTGCTGATGAAAGTCTTGCTAGTGCTGTTTAATTTCTAATTTTCTCATGCATTTCCTACTGCAATGTAGAATAGACCATGACAATCACTTACAATAACAAGGTCCTACTCCTTGATAAATACCAAAGAAAGGTGTTCGTACCATACAATGTATGAAATGTAGCAGTGTAGGCTTTCACAATCACACAGATTCCCCTTTCACAAAATTAAAGGACAAGTTTACCTTCATTAACATAAGGATTAAGAGAATGCAGCAATATTAGTAGAACACATCAGTGAAAGTTTGAGGAAAATTGGACTAAGGCTCGTGATGTCATATGAGTGCAATAGTATAAAGAAAATGTAACGAAAATTCAACATATTTTCACTTTTTTCGCATAATAAAAGAGCACTAGACTTGCCTCTTTCTAAAGGCAATGGGAATAATATTACCCATAACATATATCAGTAACAAGTCAAGGGAATGTGTACTTTTTTCAAAAGATGAAATTTTGTGAAATTATCTTTATATTTTCCTTATATTGTTGTACGTATGTGACATCATACACTGCAGTAGTCTTCTCATCCACCGGTGACTGCACAAAAACTTCAAAAATTCATAACTTTTGAACGGATTGTCCGATTTTCCTCAAACTTTCAAAGATGTGTTCTACTAATATTGCTACATTCTCTCAATCCTTGATTGAAGGTGAACTTGTCCTTTAAGTATTGTAGCCACTATCATATTCTCACCTCATGCTCTGTTTATGTCTCACTTTCATCTATAGTCAGTTGCACACATTTACTTTTTTTTTTATTTAACAGCTATGTCTACTCTTATCCTGCTACACGATTCAATCAGTTTTACTGATATATTCCTCGAAAGTGCAAGAGCTATACATGTAATCATAATGCATGTGTCCCTGACCCGACTATACACTTGTCAAGCAGCAGCACATTAGTTGGGATTTGAGATGAGTTAAGTTAAGTTTATTCCACCATTGTTCTTTCAGTTCAGTGACTTTCATTTGGGTCCATGTAGTCTTGAAAATCATACAATTACAAAGGTACAGTCACGTACAATCCATACATAAGTATAGCAAACGAAAACAAGAAAGCAAAAACAAATTATACAAAATTATTTGACAAAAACAGTAGGAAATTAAGCCATGTATGCATCCAGTGTGATTGAATGAAAGAAGAGCAAATCTATCTTGTACAGTCCAGTGTGCACAGTACATTTTTCAATGATCTATTTATCTCATTTTTAGAAATTAAGAGAAAGATACACTTTATTTAACATCATCTTGAAGACGGTCCCATAGTTTGTCACGATGATAAGATGTCTTTGGATATGGTACATTTCATTCTAATTTTTGAATAAAGTTATTTGCTTAATTATGGTTTATGGCTTGGTCTTATTGTCAATTTTAAATTATAAATTCAAAAATTTAATAATTGTTTATCACTTCTTTCAACAAATTTGTCTAACCAGGTTTTATAATTTGTATGCATCAAATTGAATAATGCCTCACTTGGAAATCTCTACTTTACATTCATAACAAGCCTCATGACTCTATGGAGTATTTTCTGAAATTAACTTCAATTTTTTTATTCAATATTTTCCAAATTATACTGAAATAATCAATTATGTTGCTCTTTGTGATTATTTTATGGAAAATATATGTCAAGTGCCAGGTAATGTAAACCTTTATGCTCTTCAGCGGAGGAGGAATGAAAAACACACCTGAACAGATACCAAAGGTAATCAAGGTGCAATGAATTCTTACCCTTCATCCTTTCCTTGTTAAAAAGAAGTTGTACTTCTTCCTCCTTTCATTCCCCTCTGTCTTGAGGCAAGTCACTTGGAATATGTAAAGTAGATTTTTTTTTTTTTGGCTACAAGGCTTACAAAAACATCAACGTTGAATATTCACTCGAGTGTATGTTGAAGACTATTTTCAGCATTTCATTTTTTCCTTTTTCGTGAATCATTATGTGAATGTTATCCTCAATACATTTGTGGAGATGATTGGTTGGCTTAGCTTTTCAGTGTATGAACTATCATATTAGTGAGTGATAATGGATGAATATTGTAACAAAAAAGTAATATTGCGCACTCAACTTCAAAATTCTCTCGCACACAAGAATTCACAAATGTTTCGACTCTCAGTTCAACTCCAAAAGACCAATGAATTAGCATGCCCATTCACCTCACACTTTTTGATTTCGGGATTCACAGGTAGGCATACATTACTCAAAACAAAAGCTTTGGTACGACTGATATGCAGTTCTAGATCTAGCTGAAACAATTTATTCAGCAGGCAGGTATCAAAATTCCAGGTTCTTCATTTTAACACAGCATGTCTAACAGTCTCAATACACAATAGCTTTCATATTATACTCAGCTGGAAAATTGATCGCACTGTTTATAGAGCGGAAGGCCACTGCTTAAATGGTAGCACACATAAATTGTAAGCAACAAAAAATGAGGCAAAAACAAATAAAAACTGAGGCTAACAATATTCAAGATTACAAGTAGCCTACCCTAAGGCTACAGTACGCTCAACCAGAGACTACAGGCACTATTTATACAGCGGAAGGCCGCCGCTGTGATTTACATACATTGTGTATAACTTCTGTAGTTAGAGCTACCAGTACCAGTATCACAGTTCAGAGTATGGTCGCAATGAAACACCAGTAAGCTGCTAGGATTGTCCAGCACTAGCACCACTGTATGTCGGTATAGCAGTCCGTCTACTGTAGTCTTGGCGCTTGCAATCGTAGAATCAAACCATGGCCGCTGACGATAGAAGTGAACTGGGTGGTAGCCACTGATGTATAGGTGTTGTCGAACGCACAGGAACAAGGAACCCCCATGCACGAGTCTTGATGGCAGGTTCAATACATCAGTGTAGCCACAAACACGATACAGTCGATAGCCTAGCCGTGTGTGGTACGCTGGCAGTGTTCAGTCAGGAGCACGATGAACATGTAGCGCATCTACAGGCTAGCTAGGTCGATGGCATGGTCAATGGAAGTCCCTGGTAATGGGTGTGTCATAGGAGTGCCTGGTACCATCCGAGGTTGGGAATGTCCAACATAATAAGTGCAGTCCAATATAAATCTGACATTAGCCCGTTGAGGGCGAGTCCTGAGCACACTCGGGCAGGTGTCTGTTGGAAATGCGTGCTGGAGCAAAATCAGGCCATTCTCAACGAGTAAAGATCAGTGGATAACTGCAGAACAGAAGGCCTCCACAAGTAAACAAAACTAGTGTAAGACACTACATAGACCAAGTAGTAGACTAGTTTAGGCTGAAAATCTCAAAAGTCACAAAGGCAAAACTATTTTGATTGGTTATAAAATACTGCATACCTTTGAATAAGTAACTGCATAATGATTAGCTGACATACAGTAATTATTCGTAATTATACTTTCGATCAAAAATTTATCCTCTGGTGATTGGTTGAAAGAGCTTCACGTGATTATAGGTATTTTCAGTTATTTCAGAAAGTTGACACTCCATGAAGTGCTACTTGCAAAATGACGTTACTTCTATGACGACATTTTGCAATTAGTATACTACAGCATGTATTTGCAAAATTATGTCACAAAGCAATTCTGAAATTGTGCAAAGCTTTGCACCGTCACTCTGTGAAATGTAACAATTTCTAGCAAAACAATTGTGACGCCACAAAGCAATTTTGACATTGCGCACTGCTAGTACCGTCACTCTGTGAAATGTATCAATTTCTAATAAAACAATTGTGACGACATAAAAACAATATTAAATTCTGACATTGTGCATTGCTTCACACCTTATACTGTGCGTCGCCCTTGTAAATTTAACATTTTTAACAAACATCACAAAGCAGGTCCGACATTGTGCACAGCAACATGCTTCTTAATGTAGGATCCCTTCACAACATCGCATCCATCATACGACTTCTCGCTTTGAATTTCCCCCCATTTCCCCTTCTTTTGTTAAAATTTTTGATCCAAAATATAAAACAAATATACTTTGCCTAATTTGGAGTTTCTTGTTGAAACTGTAGGCCTTGGTGCCTCAAAAAGAACTACCGGTATTCACTTCGGGTCTGCACCCCTCAGTGAATAGTTGTTTTGGAGTCACCTCTGCCCGTAGTTTTAACAAGAAACTCTCAAGGCAAAGTATATTTGTATATTATATTTTAGCATACAAACCAGACTTCATGTGACTTTCCAGACAGTAACTGACCTTGGCATCTACAGTAGATGTTGAAAAGCTATGTGTATAAACCTACAGCAGTGTATAAGCACCCTGCATTTTATGCTGTTAAGAGTTATTAAAAATGCACTGCATATCTCTTTATGCATTGTCACATAAATGAATGTTGATCTGCTACACATTTACCAAATTTATAATGATTTTGATGTTAGATAATGTCACATGTGGACATTGAAAATGATAATTGTGTGATACACAATACTTAGCATGATGATGTGACACAATGAGTAGTGCATTGGAATTCAGATTCAGGGGTCAAGTGTTTGATACTCGTGCTTGCCATTTTTTTTTTTTTTTTTACTGTTTGTAATACTAACATTTTTTTTTTCTTTTTCTTTTCTAATGTGTTATTTTCCCTTTCTGAACTTTATCTTTTTCTGATTTTTTTTTATATTATAACAGCTAAACTATCTTTTTAATCTTTCTTTCTTTCTTTCTTCCACTTTCTGAGCAATAGCTCAAGAACAACAGACTCTGTAACCCAATAATTTGCACATATTTAGTCCATATCACAAACACCATTTCATAAAGTAACAACTACTCGAACACCAGACACCATCTTGGCTGTGTGGATAAGGGTCAAAGGTCATAAATACTTCATCCTGCATCTTGGTATTAAAGTACATGCCTTATCGTTCTGATATTTTACATGCATGTTGACCTTAATTGCAAGAATAATTTCACAAAAGTAAGGACTTTGCTCAGATGCTGTGTAAAACTGGGATAAAAGGTGAATTATACTTCATTCTGTATCTTTGTTTTGACATTAGTGTATGTGGTGTTACCCCAATACTTTGAAAATACATGGACCATGTTGCAAGGGTCATTTCAGAAAATAACTACTTTTTGTTCAGGTGCCATCTTGGTTGTCCAAAGAGGGTTAGACATTCAATTATACTGCATTCTATGTCTTCAATTGTGTAATATGTGGTATCACCTCCACATATGACACACATACACTGCAGGTCATGTTACAAGAATCATCCTCATAAAATTACTTTTTTTTTGCTCATCAGACACCATCTTGGCTGTGCAAATTAGGGTCAAAGGTTAGATATGCATCACCTTGGATCATGGAAAATACATGTTGGAATGCCCAAATATTTTGAACACTTATGGAATACAATACATGGCTCATTCTGTAAAATAAGGACTCTTTGGTCAGACACCATCTTGGGCAAAGAAAATGAGGTTTAAAGGTCAGAAATCCTTGTATCTTGGTTGTTCCTTGTAGGGGCAAGATTTTGCACTTATATATATCATGTTACTTGCACCATTCCATAGAAAAACGACTTTTTGTTCAGACGCCATCTTAATTGCCTGTGCAAGGTAGGGTCAAAGGTGAAGACTACTCCGTCTGTATCTTGGTAATCATGCGACCTAACACTCCTATATTTTGCACACATTTAGCCCACGTTATGTGGATTGTTTCATGAAGTAACAACTTTGTAATCAGATGCCATCTTAGCTGCTTAACTCTTTATGTGCCACGTTCGCACCTCCAACTCAGTCGACAGTGTGCCATCTTCGCATATTCTGCTCAACAAACAAAGCCGCCCAAACAGACTGATAAATAGCCAAATGCCACAGTACGATGAAAGTGTTTCTTGTGATTCCATTCTGCCCCAGGTAGCTTGATTTTATGTGGTGATTGGCTATCAAGTGGTGTTCCCTACAGAATTTGCGAGTAAATTCTAAGTTTTTGGCACTGTTTTGCGTGCAGAAGTAATGCCTCTACAATTATATGGCTACTGGTCATTTGAAAGAAAAACGATCGTAGATTTGTCATACAATTTACATCACAGCAAAGTTTGGCATTTTCTCGACAACTTTGCTCATGACATTTTCAGGGTAACAAAAATTTACTTTAACTTAAAGAGATTTGAAAAGTGGATTGTTTCTCCAAAGCATGGCTATACATTGGTGTCTCAGAATAATGTGGCACACAGGGGGTTTACAACGTGGCACATAAAGAGTTAAAGTAGGGTCAAGGGTAAAAAGTAGGTCCTCTTGGACAGTCCCCATATTGCCCCCATATTTCACACACGTAGGCTCTATAGAATATGTAAATATCATCATTTCATAATATTTTTTCCACAGATGCCATCTTGGATATCCAATGTGCAAATGGGGTTGATACAACATTTTCATTTTGCATCTTTAATGCTTTATCAACCTTTCATTACGAAGATGGCAGGTTCGATTCCCTTTTCTTTGATGAGAGTCTCAAACATGACATGGCCATTTACCCCCAATAACTGGTGTAATGGATAGGGTCATCTGAATCTGGGTCAGGGCTCAGAGAGCATTGTGGCGCATGTGAAAATCCGATTTGTCTTTTGACATGACTCGCTCAAGTACTTTTTCTAAATCTTCTTTTGACATGGCTTGCTTTTCTAGTTCTTTTTTAGTGTTCAACCAATAATGTATCAAAGTGACTAAGTAAAAAGTGACCAATGTTACACAGAGAGTTGTAATCCCTACAATTTTTATAGTTTCAAGAATGTTCTGACATTCTTGTCCTTGAAATGGGGTGGCATCAGTATATCCTGAGTTAGATACAGATGGCTTTGAAGAAGTCGCCTTGTCAGGCTGGTATGCACTTGTGATAAACTCTTCTTCATTAGGTGAAGAGGAGCAAAGGGTCTGTTCCTTGTGACTCATATACTCTATGCATGTACACCTGTCTACATTCCTTAATGTAGTGGAGCAGCAGAATACAGGCCTGTTCTTCATGGCCCAGAACATTCCCATCAAATGAGTTCTGTTAGAATGCATGTTCAAAGGAGGTAACCTGAGATGAGGATTGAAGCAGGCGATGTAGCCAAACTGTGTACCCCTTGTAGCATGACATTTGATGACAGTCCAAGTATCATCACTGCCGAGATAGTCCTGGATAGAGACTTCAGTTGATTCAGTACTGCTACAGTTGGCAGGTCCTGGGGGAAATTCAACCACTATAAGCTTTTCTTGCCTCTCCAGAACCATGGTCCCCTGACTGTCATATAGAACACAAAGGTATGCACTCTCATCCTCTCTTGTGATGTTAGTGATACTCAGTATCACAACTGTAGTTTCACCCCTTGCATCCTTGGATATCTTTATGCTGTTTGCTTGCTGGGCATTCAAGTTTTCCTTTCTAGTCCTTTCAAATATTATTGTGGAGCCTTTTCTAATTTCAACAGCTACACTTGAAGGGTTGATATCAGGGAATGAGTACTCCACAAGTGCGTCTTGCCCTTCTGTAAAAATTGACTGCATTAAGACTCCTGATAGAAAATATGTGAACAGAACAGATTCCACGATGAGCTTACACACTCCATATGAACTGCACTGATTTCCCATAGTTTCAGAAGCTTTTTTTGCATTTGACTGAAACAGATGTTAACATTGTGTTCAGCTTGCCAGAGTCGGTGAAGTTTGATGCCCAAAGAACAGGGTCTTGTGAAAGCTTCAGAATAATCTGCAGTCACATTAGGCCAACTTTTGTGTCAAAGCTCTGCCATGACGAAAACACCAGAACTGTTATCCATCGTTTAAAAGTCAGTTGTGCACCCTTCAGTAGAGTTTCAGGAAAATCTTTTTTTATAACATATACCTGCAAGAAGAAGAATATATTGTATGTTAATGTGAATATTTTGAATAGAATATCTGCACACAGCAACAGTGAGAATACTTAGCAATCATGGATTTATTTTGTATAGTTGCAAACCCTATAAAAGTCTAATCTAAATTCCAGATAGAGCAATTATGGTGAAAACTCTGAAAATGGATGTTTGTCTGATAATCAAAAGTGTGATGAAGTGACCATTTCTAGCTTGAATTTAGTACTCTTTTTAGAATAGTTGAATTACACTTTCTTTTTCTTTCTGTATCACACATGTGTGTTACAGAGAATCCAACCCTTGAAGTATGTATTAAACTGGAGTTGATCCTGCATGGACCCCTTAGGACACTGGGGACTTAGATTGCATTAACATGCACATAATATGCTCATATAGCACATATCATGAGTGCAATGTCCTGTACAGCTGGGGTCATTATATATGTTTTCTTTGGCTATCTTAGTCTTCTTCTTTTTTTTTTATTCAACGTATAACAAACTAATTTAGGTAAAGCTAGAATGGGAGTAAGCACATCTTAAAGGCATAATTTACCATTTGCAGATGAAACAAAAACCCAGCATTAGTGGTTTAAAATAGTTCCAAAATGTGAGTTTGGGATAGAAACGACCACTGTAAAAATTTGAATCTGTATAATCAATATGAAGTATTGTTAGATAGACAAAATGTGAACAATAATTATAATAAAAATGTTGCCAGTCTAAACCATCTGCAGTTATGGTTTAAATGAGAAAAAATACTGGTATCTCCTTATATGTTAGGCTTTATTGCAAAAAATTTATGTGGTAGGATGTTTTGTGATACAACAGACCTAAACATACACTGTATGCATCACATGAGATATCTTGAATATTTTCTTAATCACTGTTTCCAAAGGTAAACAGGACTTGTAGGACAAAACACATAGCCAGGGTGGAAGAAATTTAAAATCAAACATGATTGTTTTAAAAAATGGCTTCAAAGCAGGAGATCTCTAGCCAAAAGCAAGAGAGTTTGAGTCTCTGATGATACATGTATTTTTGATTGACCTTCTGGCCCAAATTCACAAAGATGGTACAATCTTTGTCCATGGTTTTCAAACCATGGACAAAGACCGTAGTTTTGTATGGAGAGCCAAGTGTCAATATTTCTTTACAAAATCAGTCATTTCGTCGACAAAATGATCATTTCATAACCAAATGACAACATTTTCGTCAACGAAATGACTTATTTCGTAATGAAATAGACCATGCGACAAAGATTGTACTACCTTCGTGAATTTGAGCCCATGTGTTTGAATGCCTTGTCTTCTTCGTGGTGACTGCCTTAGGACTTCAAAGCTAATTTTTCTTAGACTTTGTTTGTCTGATGGCCACCTTTCATACCACGTCTGTGGTAGGTTAGTTGAACAGAATGAGGCAAATTCTTCATTAATGTAAGAAGCTTATAGTCAGGCGATGTGAGGACTTCCACTTCAGGGAATGAATTGCCTATCAGGAGTTCATGGTTTCAGGAATATTTTTGCAACATTTTTCATGCCATTACTGTATCAATATTATTATATTACTATATTACACTGTATATATAGCATGCTGTAATATTATTTCACTATATTTACTAGCATAGACTTGCTTGCCAACCACAAAAGAAAAAGTGTGGGGAAAAAAGTTGTATGTGTGTGAGACCATGAACTGTTATTGCATGTAGTGAGGTGAAGTGATGATCAATAAAGAAGAATGATGCACGGCATGTCAAAAGGAATGTCTATCCCATTGGATACAGTGCTTTGGCTACCATGTTTTTTTGCTCTCCTGAACATTTGACATTTTGTAGATACGAGGTCTTGTCACCCCACCAGCGATATATATATATATATATATATATATATATATATATATATAGGCGTACCTGTGTTTTGGTGCCTTGTCTGCTACCGGCGGTTTCACGCTGTCGCGATCCTCAGGCAGACTGACAAAGTGGTGTGTTTCTGTGCTCATGTGGCGCGGTGGATCGGTTTGACGCTTGGGTGATTTTTCTTTTCCGGTGTCTGCATTTGGATATGAGCTCGGACCTTTTATTGAGTGCGTTTTTGTTTCGGATGATGATGGCCTTCTCATCGAGGCAGAGGTTGCACAGGCCGCTCCTTCTTAGAGTTAAGTTTGACTTTTTTTGGATGTCCCATGTCAGTGTGAAGTTTACGCGTTTTTCTTTCAGGCTCCAGATGTATTTTGAGAGTTGGGTTTCGTTTTTGTATTTCTCATTCTTGATGGATTTAACATGATTCCTATATTGATCATCCGAAACAAAAACGCACTCATAAAAGGTCCGAGCTCATATCCAAATGCAGACACCGGAAAAGAAAAATCACCCAAGCGTCAAACCGATCCACCGCGCCACATGAGCACAGAAACACACCACTTTGTCAGTCTGCCTGAGGATCGCGACAGCGTGAAACCGCCGGTAGCAGACAAGGCACCAAAACACAGGTACGCCTAATATGCTCTGCTTTACAGCATTGAGCACTTTTCAATCCTCAACAAACTTCATATTCCCGACGGATATACGGATATATATATATATATATATATATATATATATATATATATATATATGTATATATATATATATATATATATATATATGTATATATATATATATATATATATATATATATATATATATATATGTGGAGCCCCACAGAATTGCCCCCCCCCCCCTATTTTTTTGTTGTTACTGTATTGTACCTCTCTACCCTAATGGCAATTGACCATGAAGGTAAATAGCTATTTGTCCCTCAAAGTGAGATGCTGCCCCTCCCCATTTGGAGAGTGGCCCAGCCCCTTTCTTGGAAGAGAGATAAGAAAAGCCCAACCAGCTTGGATGTTGGCTTGGTTCTTCACTCTGTTGTACCACGCATCCAAGCTTGACACAGTGTCTTATCTTCTCTTGTCTATTCAGGTAAGAAATACCTTTTTCAGACTTTTAATAGTTATTCTCTCAGAATGATTATTGAACCAAACACGTTTTGAGAAATATAATGAGAGCTATCACCGTACGAGATGCTTTTGTGAACAGAAATGCAATTATTATATGTTTTGTAAGAAACTTGAGTGAATGAAAGCGCCATGTCACTCTCTATCTAAGTTTTCGAGAATTTGGTAAAACAAGAATGTTCCATCTCAACCAAGAATATATGTCATAATATTCCTCTGGCAAGAAAACTATGATGAGACTTAATGTTTTATAATATATACCTTAAATATCTACTTATTGGTTGTGTAGGTGTGACATGATAGATAATATTGTATGATGTCAGACACATGGGAGTTGATGAATGAGTTGAGAATGTATAAAGGCAATGTACTATGTATATAGTGTGTGATCGAAAATAGTTGGATACACGTTGGGTCAGAAGCAGTGCTGTTACGCATGCAGCACTAGAATTGTATATACCTTCCTTGAGTATGAACACACCCAGCACAGGGTAGTACATAGGGTATTGAAGGAGTGTAATGAAAAGAGTGCCAACGCACCCCCATGATTCACACTAGAACAAAGAACTGACCAGAAAGCTGCAGGGGTGAGAAACAATGCTGATAAGAAACTTTATGAGAACTTCTCCAAGTAAGAGATTAGTCTCACAATCTAGACCTACTTGGAGTATTTCTACATGTGCAAAAGGTATGGTGATATAACATTGATGTGACTTACTGCTTTGAGGATGCATTTGAAGTTACAGTATGTTACCTGTTCATCTTTAAATTATTAGATATGTAAATATAGTGTATTACAGGGTGAACCCAATGGCTAGTGAATTTTCAGCAAAAAGGGTCTGAACATAGACTAGTGTAACTGCCTGCTTTAGTTCTCTCTCCCCTCTTTTGCTTTGTCTCTCTCTCTCCCTAACTCTGTCCCTCTACTCTATTCATTGAGAAAACGTTGGTGCTGAACAGTCAGCCAGTCTCTTTGTTTTAGTTTGAGCTTTATGAGGAGATTTCCTCACTCTTCTCCTCACCTGAAAGAGAAGAGACTGCATGATGTAGAGTTTTACCAAGCCTTGAATAAAAGTAGCTGTCTGAGATGCTGTGTTCAGTGCTGAGGCAGGAAGTTTGGGTAGTTTGTAATTTGTTTAGTTCTAGGATTAAGCCCCTACCAGAGTGTGGGAATGCTGTAGTGTTGTAGTTGGTTACATTGTGTATGTCTAGTTTATTGTCACCTGGTAGTGCTTGTATATATAAATGCTAGTGAATAGCGTACGTCTGGCCTCAGAAGGGCAAGGTTAATATAGATTTTATGTAAAGTTATGAGAGTTAGAAGTAATGGCAAGGTACAGCTTATACCTTCAGCGTTTAGTCATGTTATGCGAAGTTATGATAGCTTATAGAATACATGAAGAAATGCATTTGCAGAGCAAATGATTATGTGTTAATAGTGAAGACTGGGAGTGAAATGTTATTATTTCAAGGGTCTTGTGCGCACGAATGACCTGCAGTCTTAGAGATAGTAAATCATTGAGTAGAAATTATAGGGATGATAATGCTAACATTCTTGTAGTTATATTCATTGAGTTGCTGTAAGAACAGAGAGAGTTAAGATTGAAAGAAGAATATGTTTTAGTATACTATTTCATGACAATTTAGTCATGGTAAAATACATGTTAGATGTCAGGTTTACTCATGCAAGATAACAAGGTTATTTTGAAGGTATGAATATGATGGCTGATTAGTTATAGACTTTACATTTGTATTTAGTGAATTTAATATTAATTTTGTTATGGTTGTTTTTAAAGGCAAAAGGATTACAAAGCTAATCTGAGAGTTACAAGGAATGAGTTTTGGTTGATTAGTTTCAAGAATTATGAAAAGCTCATTCCAAGGAATGATAGACTAATATATCAGAGGATTGATAGATACGTTAATAGTGTTGTAAAGAATGAAGTGTTTCGGGTTATAAGGAGTGGTTATTGTTACTGTTGTCGTTATTATGGTATAATCGATACAATTCGTATCATGAAGCGTTACATGTTATGATGAGACGTTCATCAGTACATTTTATAGTGTTTGTTATGTAAATATTCATTTGTAAATATACATTTTCCATTTTGATATATGATTATTAGTTGTTGAAGTAGAGATATAGCATAAAATAACTCTGTTGTACCACGCATCCAAGCTTGACACAGTGTCTTATCTTCTCTTGTCTATTCAGACACGCCCCCCTCCCCGGGCGGGCGCTACATATATATATTATTTCAATTTAACTTAAATAGGCATAGTACAAACTTAAGAGTAAGAACTACAACAGTAGAGATAAAGGTGAAGAATTTAATTGGGCTTTATTCTACGACTGTTTTAGATGGAAAAGAAATTATATATCTTCTAAAATGTCTGCAGTTGCTACAATGCATAATGTGTCTTTTACTACGTGTAATATTTGGGTCAACTTTTTTGTTGTTGTAAAATGCAGTTATGAATAAGTAGAATGGTTTAATCATTACATTGAATTCTTCCCTAAATGCACGTTTGTCTGCACAAACCGTGAGCTTTATGCACTGATTCAGTAAATGTAGAAAAAAAGAATATGTACTCACCCATCTTGCCAAGTTTCTTGCTTTCTTGTCTGTGCCTCACCTTTACAATAATACCAGTCCTGTTTACCCTTGCATCTGTATGGAATGTCTTGCACTTGGTGGATGCCATGATGGGGAATCCCCTAAGTCTGAACCCTGACCTGGGTCTTGCTTCATAAAGCAGTTTGTAATGTTGTGCATGACGTTACGAATGACTTGAATATGGCAAGCCAAGTGGGTTTCCTAATCAATGTTAATGTCATCAGATAAAAAGTTGAAATATGCAGAAGACGTAGATGATAGTTGATACTGATTATTCTTTTTATGTTAACACATGTTTTTAGTTGAAAGAGCCCTGATGTTCATGTAGATTAAATATTGACATCCATGTTTGTACAGCCATATTTTGTGAAAATGTAAGGAACAAAAGATGAGCACACATATTGGCACTTCATATTTCAGTCGCTCCTAAAGTCATGCATGAATTTATGAAACAGCTTTGTGAAACAGGGCCTTGAACAGATTGGATCAAGTGATCCATGCACCTCACATGGGAGCTGTATGAGGAGACTTGGAATACCAAGCAAAGCAAAATGAATGCATCATGCGTTGCTACAAGATAGATGTTTGCAAGATAAAAGTTACAGTGTTATCTGACTATAGTGTGCTGTTTTGTGTTTTTGCGATGTACATGTAGTGTAGTGAGTGATTTGCACTGTAGTGTAGAGAAAAGTCTGCCTTTCTTTCCTAATGAACAAAAGGGTACATAGCATGTGAAAGATTTAAGTTAGCAGAGTGTTTGTGGCTAATGTACTAATGAAAAACATTACAATTTGTTGTAACAATTATTTCTATGAATTACTACTTTCAGAGGAGTCTAATCAGCTTTTCAATTTGAATCATTACTTTTGTTAGCATGATTCCCATGATGGATGGCATTAATCAACAAAATTGTTGTTGGTGGACATGGTCCTGTCTGTGATTTGTTAGAAAATTTATATAAATTGTATATTACAACTTGACACAAACTTTGTTCTCTTGTGGTCCGTTCAGGCCACTTAAGGCTTTGAATTTGAAAATTTTGTCCTTCAAAAAAAAAAAAAAAAAAAAAAAATAGGTTGGTTCAAAAGAAAAGGAAAATAATACCGTCCTCCTTGAATCTTTGTTACCCAATCCAGCCATCAAAAGATAAACTGACATCAATTTCTAATGGCTCCCAGTACTGAGATACTGTTAAAGTTGAGCCTTTTGAAATCTATATACAATTTATTTAAAATACAGATATATTTTGGTCCTAATGTTGGCAGCCATGATGTATTGATCTTGTTGAAGTTTGTCCTCAGGGGTAATCACACGGAGAAAGAAAATGTCTATTATAGTATTAATATTATATGGGTAAGTTATGAATGACGATGTAACTTCATTGTGAAGTATTCACAAAACAATGGTCCTTACCTGTTTGTCTTTGGCTGCAGCAAACTTGCGACGAAGTAGTCATTTTCAATTATAACCGGAGGGCCAAACCCAAAAAACTCGCTTATTTAACGAGTGAGTTGCACTCTCTCTACAAACTAAGTAGACCATGCTTATTTTCAAGATTTTATTGTAACAAACAACAATCCACTGGTCTACCTCAAAAAATTTGTTGCGAAAGCCTCCAAATCCAAGATGGCGTCCAAAATGGCCGCCATATTTACTGAATTTGTTATTTGAATGATAGAATTCGACAGAAACATCAGATTTCAACAAATGTGATGTCATATGAAAGAGAATAAAATTTTCTACAAGTTGATACCATTTTTGTGGGTTATTGTGCTAACTGGATTGAGATTTTAAGGAAAAAACACTAATTTTTTGATATTTTTCTGAAAAAAGGAAAATCATGAAAATGCTTGATTCGGCATAAATCAGAGAATGACTGAAGGATTATCTTGAAACGTTTCAGGAATTTTGTTTGACATATAATTAATATGTGGAGAAAATTAGGGGTCAGTACCGCTTTTTGTTCAGGAGTAATAATGTCTCAAACTTGAAAACTCACTTTGTAAAAATGGGCACTTTAGTTGTGACAAGACATTGCTGGTCATAAAAAAAGTCTGCGCACGTTAAGACTACTACACGCACCACTGGCACTGGCGCGTGTAGAAGTGCCAGTGGTTCGTGTAGTAGTCTTGGCAAACGCAGACTCTTGCATTGACAAACAAGAGTTTGTGCCTGCAAACTAACTTTTCATACCAAATGGTAGCTTAGGTGACGCTGATCGCTATTATTTCAAAGTGGATTGTTCTGAAGCAGATGAGATGAAGCAAAAATTTCTTTCAAATAGAGGTAGAAGCTTGAAACGACCTGGCTTTAGAAAGTTTCTAACAAAATTTGGATCAATCACTCAAAAAAAAAAATCAAGATTGCAGGCCATGAAAGCTGACATAGTGTGTTTCGCCAGAGTAATGTATCATTTCCATTTTGATATAATTTTGTCTGTTTTGCTTATATGGTTTGTTTATATGGTTTTATATAAATTTGAAAATTGTAATGCTATTTCAAACCATCTTAGGTTTTTATGGAGACATTGTTCAGAATGCACCGTAAATATTTCTCTAAAAAGTAAAAGAAAATAAAATAAATTAAAAATGTTTACGAAAACCATGTAGAAATTAACATCTTTCCCATATAATCAATTTTTGGAGAAAATTAGAGGTCAGTATTGTATTTGGTTCAGGAGTTGTAATGTCTCAAACTTGAAATCTCATTTTACATAATATGTTTTTACACGCATCTGTTCCCAAAGATGTCACAGAGGGTCAAATCCAAGTTTGTGCTTACTTTTCGAGTTCCACTCTCTCTATGAATAAGACCATACATAAAGTTACTAAGCGTACTAAGCAATGTGTCGTAATTACACCTCAGTAGATTTGTTACAAAAACCTCCAAAGTACAGATACGGTCCGATAGGGTCGCCATTTTTATTGATTTAACATTTCTATTGATAGAGACATCGGATTGCAGAAACTTTGATGTCATGTGAAGGAGAGTATAAAAGCTTCCTAAAAGTTGATACCACTTTAGCTGTGTATTGTGATAAATGGGGGGAGGGGGAGGAAATTCATATTTTTATATTGTTTTGAAGAAAGAATGAAATGTAAAAATGCATGATTTAGTATTTATCAAAGAAGAACCGAATAATTATTGTGAAACCTGCGATTGTGATTGAGATCTACTGAGAGGAGACATAATTCATATTTATGGAATTACAAGCAATATCATACACTGTTGACACGTTAATATCTAAAACTTAAAAAAAGATATATCTATGCATTATAAATTTTGCATACAATGTGTTTACATGGTCACATGTATACATGGTCACATGTAATACTGTAATGGTCTATTGACTTATAAGTGCCTGCAAACTATCTTTTCATGCCAAGTGGACAGGTAGGTGACACTGGTCGCTATTACTGTAGCATTTCATGGTAGATTGTTCTGAGGCAGATTAGATTGAACATTGAACAAAAAGTATATTCCAAAAAGAGATAGGAGCTTGGAATTTGGCACAAATTTTGCCAATGTGTCATATTTAGCGACAAAAATAGTATCAGCACAAAATTCAAGATGGCAGTAATTGATTGAGGTTGTCGTTCAAGGCATTATTTACCATAAGTGCACGTAAAACCAAAACCCACCTTTAGTTAATTCCTCAAACTAGTTCTAAACTGTGAGTTACGGATAGAACAACTAATGTACAAACTTAAATCAGTATAATCATTGCAAATATTATTAGATATACTAAATAGATCTGATAAGAACGGGGTTTTTTTTATACTTAGCTGTCAACAGTTATCATGGTTAATGGTTTCTTGTAAAGAAATGGTGATATCTTCGTATGATTTAGTCTTTATTTTAATTTCTATACATGGTAGAATGTTTTGTGATACAACCAACCTGCACATATAAATCGAATGTGATATCCCAATGGTAAACAATACATTATGTGTGTTGCGTCAAAGTTAAATCTCAACTTATGATTTAATATATTCTTTTAATCATCTTATATTGAACTGTCTATTATATGTTTCTATACATCCGAACGATATTGTATAGTGTAAACCATATTGAGGGCCTTTTTTTTTTTGCGGGGGGGGGGGGGGGGGGGTGGAACTCATTCCAGTGGAACTCATTTTGGGTCACATAAGGCCCAATCTTTGATGAAAAGGAAATGCTTCTGTATCAAAGATATGCTTTTTTTTTTTTACTTGTATGCTACTCTGCTGTTGCAGAAACGTGAATAATGATGGTGTATGTGTAATAATGTCCGTAGATCCTTGTCCTTGAAAGCCCTTCTGATCCCCCCTCCCCCCGGAAAATCCGACATGGCGGCAATTTCTCAAATTTGCCTTTAAATATCTTGTGCGAAATCATTTTTCAGTATATTTTTCGAATAAAACTGTCCAAATGTATTTTTCGTGCTGTATATTCACATTTACAAATAAGCATGCTGAAACTGTATTTACTGTTATAAGATTTTTCCTACATTGTTTTTAGGCTGATTTCATGTTGGTTGTAGTGTCATAATTATTGATCTGAACTTAGGCCATTTCATGCTTTCCCATAGTAGATATCAGAATCACTTTAGAGTGAAAATGTTCATTTTCATTCATTTTAGAGTGACCTCAGGGATCACTCGAAGAATGACGAGCGTTCCCTGAGGTCACTCTAAAATGAGTGAAAATGAGCATTTTCATTCAAAATTCACTCCAATTTCACTCTAAATTCACTGTTTTCTGTTATTCACTCCTTCAAAAGTGAATACTTCCACTCGATTTTTTCTCTTTTTTGGAGAGTAGAATATCACTGGTCTTAAAAATGTCTCCATAAAAATCTAAGACGGTTTGAAATAGCATTACAATGTTTGAAATATGTAAAAACATATAAATAGATAGTACAACAGACAAAATTTTATGAAAATCATGATAATACATTTAATTTGGCGCAATAAACTATGTCAACTTTGATGGCTGTCATCTTGATTTTTTTTTTTTGTGGTTGATCTGAATTCTGCCTTAAAGGACAAGTCCACCTTCATATACATAAGGATTGAGAGAATGCAGCAATATTAGTACATAGAACACATCAGTGAAAGTTTGACTTTACTTTTTAAATAAAGTGCACATTTCTTCGACTTGCGACTGACATATGTTAATGGTAATATTATTCCCCCTGCCTTCTGAAAGAGAGAAGTCATGTGTTCTTTTGTTATGCGAGAAAAATGGAAATATGTTGAATTTTCTTTATTCTTTCTTTATATCGTTGTACTCATGTGACATCACAAGCTATAGTAGTCTTTCCATCCAGCCATGACTAAGTAGAAACTTCAAAAATTCATAATTTTTTTAACAGATTGTCTGATTTTGCTCAAACTCTCACTGATGTGTTCTACTGATATTGCTGCATTCACTCAACCCCCATGTCTATGAGGGAAAACTTGTCCTTTAAACTATCTATAACAAGATTGGTGCCAAGTTTCAAGCTACTACCTCTATTTGAAAAAAAAAAAATGCTTTATCTCATTTGCTTCAGAACAATCTACTTTGAAATAATAGCGACCAGCGTCACCTGAGCTACCACTTGGTACGAAAAGTTAGTTTGCAGGCACAAACCCTTGTTTGTCAAAGCAAGAGTCTGCGTTTACTAAGACTACTACACGCACCACTGGCACTGCTACACGCGCCAGTGCTAGTGGTGCGTGTAGTAGTCTTGACACGCGCAGACTTGTTTTATGACCAACAAGGTCTTGTCACAACTAAAGTGCCCATTTTTACAAAGTGAGTTTTCAAGTTTGAGACATTATTACTCCTGAACAAAAAGCGGTACTGACCCCTAATTTTCTCCAAATATTAATTATATGTCAAACAAAATTCCTCAAACGTTTCAAGATAATCCTTCAGTCATTCTCTGATTTATGCCGAATCAAGCATTTTCATGATTTTCCTTTTTTCAGAAAAATATCAAAAAATTAGTGTTTTTTCCTTAAAATCTCAATCCAGTTAGCACAATAACCCACAAAAATGGTATCAACTTGTAGAAAATTTTATTCTCTTTCATATGACATCACATTTGTTGAAATTTGATGTTTCTGTCGAATTCTATCATTCAAATAACAAATTCAGTAAATATGGCGGCCATTTTGGACGCCATCTTGGATTTGGAGGCTTTCGCAACAAATTTTTTGAGGTAGACCAGTGGAATGTTGTTTGTTACAATAAAATCTTGAAAATAAGCATGGTCTACTTAGTTTGTAGAGAGAGTGCAACTCGACCTCTGTTTTAAGGTTTTGGCCCCCCGGTTATTAGAAGATCTCTCATTGGTTCTACTTTCTTTCCTGTCAAATCTCTCACTGCAGGTAGCTTCCGTTACTTTGAGAACTACTTTGATATGCCAGGATGTGTGGTTTGTGCCAGGATTGTGGACATCATTGACAAAGAGGTAATCCTTGATGAATTGATTGTTGCCAGCATTTTTTCAATGTTTTATTGGGGCTTTAAATGTGATGATGCAAACATGTTTTTTTTTTTTTTTTTTTTTTTTTTTATTGCTGATCAAGCTAACATGACAATTATTTTGACAATATTATTTTTAACTTGTCAAGTTCTTCAGGGCATTCAGAGAAAATAGAAATTACACTCCAACAGTGGTGATTTCAAATTTTGATGTATGTATGTAGTTTCATGAATAATAGACTTTCTAGAATGTGAATAAAGAAGGCCAAAAAAAAAACAAAACAACCTAGTGCATTATGAATTCATAGAGGTACATGTATCATGATATTTACTCTTAACTGCTCGACACATACCAACAGCCTTGATATGAATTTTTTGGAAACTAAAGATTTAAGCAAGGTATTTAAGCAAATGTAAGTTTTAAAAAAATCCACCTTTACCACAGAAAAGAATGCTAATGTAGAAATGTTTTGGAGTGTGCAGTATAATGCACTTTATATAGATATCACCTATTGGTTGGTGATCAGGTGTTGCAGGCAAAAAAAAAGAAAGAAAGAAAAAGAACAACATCATTATTCCACATTATGATACCTCATTGCATTATGAAATGTGATATCCTCAATATTCAATGATTTGCCTCAACAGTTTTACTAAGTTAGGAGTTCTGTATGTTGGTCAAACCATCAGTATCAGTTGATGTACAAGTGTATGTCAATCACCACACATATAGGAAGTTTTCTCTGTTGATTTCATTCAAGCGTTAACAATTCTAGGGAAACTCCTGATTTGATCATTAAGTTCTTTCTTGCTTTGTCTTTGGCAGGCTGGTAAAAGGCAAGATGAGTACAATTTTCTCCCTGATGTGATGGATTCTTTTGTCCAGGTGTACCAGAGGGAAAACTTTGCCGGTATGTAAAACACTTGTCTTTTATCTCTCCTTCTCTCACCCTCTCCCTGTCTCTCCCTCTCGCTTTCTCAGTTTATGTAATCGTGCATCACAAAACAAATAAGTCACACCCCTTCATTTTATGTGAGGACTCAAAAAAGGTGAAATGGTTCGGCCAAGTCAATCTTGACTTCTTTATATTTACTGAAAGAACTATCCTTCTTCTACATTATTCTTCAGTTATGGATCTTGACAGTGTGAACGTGTGTTTTTAGCAGTTTTTCTACAACACTTTTTTTGGGGATAGTAGAAGGATCAGGAATGTCTTAGAGGCCGCTTTTCATTTCTTGAAATCCTTTGCACACTCTTTACTTTCAAGTCTAATAACTTTTGAAAGGATGACACTACTGCTATGAAAGTTAGCATTAATCATCCATGGGGAGAATTTGTTAATAGAACATACTCAATTTCAGCTTAATCTGATAATCCCTTCATTGTTGTTGCTCCAGTGGTTTACATCCTGTGTTTTGTCCCTTTCTGGCGCAGCTAGCAGGGATTGGTAAAGATTAAGCACTTGAATAGACCCTGTACTTCAGAGCCTCTTTTCTCAGTTTCTTTCCAGTATTTAAGTAGGTTAGGGCAGTCCATTTGAATTGAATTATACATCATTTTAAAGATCAGGAAAAGTGTGAACTGAGAAAAGAGGCTCTGAAGTACAGTGTCTATTCAAGCGCTTAATCTTTACCAAACCGTGCTGGCTGTGCGATGAATGGGACAAAAAGTGGAAGTAAACCACCAGAGTAACAACAATGAAGGGATTATTAGATTACACTGAAATTTAGCATGCCTCATTAACACATTCTGTCCATAATTAAAGCCAACTTTCAAAGCAGTAGCACTATCCTTTCAAAAGTTATTAGAGTTGAAAGTGAAGAGTGTGGGCAAGGTTTTTCAGAAATGAAAAAGGGATTCTAAAGACACACCTAATCACACTATTCTACCAAAAATGTTCGAGATAAACTGCTAAAAAAACACACTTTCCTGCCCATTTTATGATACCAAATTTTAGCATAATGTAAAAGAAGACCCACTCTTTCAGAAAAAATGAATAAGTCAAGTTCGGTTAGGTTGACCCATTTCACTTATTTTCAGTCCTCACGCAAAAATCAGTGTGTGCGACTTTATGTTCGTTTTGAGGTGCACGGTCACATATGCTTTGTATATTTATTTTTGTATTTGCGTCTTTAATTATGTATATATGTGACAGTGCATCACAAAATGAACACAAAGTCACAGCCTTTGATTTTGCGTGAGGACCTCAAAAGGGTGAAAGAGGTCAACCAAGTCAATCTTGAGTTTTTCATACTTTCTGAAAGAGCCATTCTTCGTCTACATTATTCATAAGTTTGGGGTCATAAAACGAACAACCCCTTGTACAACCCCTTTTTTGTAGAGTAGTGTGATATGTCTTCAGACTTCCCTTTTCATTTCTTTAAAATCCTTTACACACCCTTTAGTTTCAACTCTAATAACTTTTGAATAGATAGTGCTACCACCCTGAAAGTTGACATTTATTATGGACAGAATGTGTTAATTGAGCCTGCCTAATTTCAGCTTAGACTGGTAATCCCTTCATTGTTGTTGCTACTGCAGTTTACATCCTTTTTTTTTCTTGCCCCAATCATAGCACAGCCAGCACAGTTTCTAAAGATTAAGCGCTTGAATATACCCTTTACTTCAGAGCCTCTTTTCTCAGTTCATACCTTTCTAGAGTGTGTGCTTTCTTTCCAAGATTTAGATAAATTAAGGGAGTCCATTTGAATTGAGTTATACATCATTATAAAGCTTAGAATCTGCTCTTCCAACATCTGCCCTTAATTAAAATCCATGTCTGGCGACTTTTTGTTGGTTTTGTGATGCAGGGTCACATATGCAAATTCCTATGTGTTTAGTTGTTGGTTTTTGTTATTTCATTTTGTCTCCTGAGATGTGAGGTCATTTATTCCATTGAGCATGCTGTTTATGTATGGAAAGTAATTAATTTTGCAAAAATACTGCACACCATGATTTGTTCCAGTTCCTGGATATAATTGTTTTATGAAGGCTTCAAAAAAAAGATTGTTGTGTATAGAGCTTATTAGGATTTGTGTACTTGTGTGTCTGTGTGTGTGTGTGTGTGTGTGTGTGTGTCTTCGTCTTTTCTTTGGGTTATATGAGATAAATCTTGTAAGGAGGATGAGATTCTAGTGAAAATTATTATAATATGTGCAATTCATATATTAATACTCTGTATGCTTTCATCATAGCAACTGCAATGTCAATTATGAATCTCAGTACAATTCCGAAACTGTTATCTTCTCTTGGATTTAACAATTCCCAAGATCATTGTATACAATCAGTGAAATAACAATAATCAAAATGTTTCATAAAGCTTTGTATGACACTAGTTCAAATTCCTTTTTCTCAATAGATGACAAGGGAGGCTACTTCCCGACGTACAAAGCCAACCCCTTGGAGTACATCGAGCCATGTGGTGAGGCGGTGAGGGGGTGGTTCAAGCGCCTCAGGGAAGCAGGCAAAGTCACGTTCCTCCTCACTAGCTCACATGTGGACTACTCAGAATCACTCTTGGAGAACATCTTAGGGTGAGGATCATTACGAGAATGTTTGCCATTTCTTGAGATGTGATTTTAAATCAAAACAGAGTGATACACCTTTGATTCAGAGGAGAAATTATCTACAGATTGAAAATGTCTTTGGCTGACTCAAACAAATTGAAAAGGTCACTTCAGTGGGTATATAAATATCAGCCTTTTATTCTTGCTATATGATAGGAGATACACCACTCATTGACATGACATCATAGCTTCTTTCATCCTGAAAAATTCCTACCTAATAGATGAAAGTTGCGTACAAAATTTGTAAACTCGATAGATTCCATAAAGGACACAAATAATTCTTGATATTCTTTTCAAAGAAAACTGCATCACGTAATATACTTGCTTTTTTTTTTAAAGCAAGAACAGATAATCTAAACTTTTCCTAAGCCTGGTGCGCCAGTCCTTTCAAGGGTCAAGTGACTTCTCAGGTTTTAACTAAATTACAGCATTAAATCATGGACTTGTACTGCCTACATAGTGATTCCATAATATGTGTCAGAACAACATCCTGTCCAAGTGTAATGACATTAATATATTTCCTTTGCCTTTGACCTTTCACCATGTGTTTGACTTTCAGAGCATTGTTAGGCTTTGAATTCAAGACTTTTGGTAGTAGAGGTATCAAACTTCTGATTTCTGAAACAAACTTCAATCATATTCAAATATTCAACCAAGATCAATCATATTATTTGAACTCTCTTGTGGTATTAAGATTTCTCCCCTTTTGTCATGTTCCATGTAGGTTTATTACATGGCTTGATACACATAGCCTTTACTTCATGATTGTATAGGCACTTGTGTTATGAGTAGGTCCAAATTCCATCATGAAAGACATCCAGAAAATTGGTGTTTGTCTTCATGTGTGTTGATAGTCTGCTCTTTGATGCACTTTACCTCCACATACTGTTGTCTGTGTAGAGTAGCAGCACTTTACTAAACCAATCATGTAGGTGCTTCTAGAAAATTTACCATGAAGTTTGTATGTGCTTATGATTACATATTATTTTAATGCAGTTTGCCATTCGAAGTGCCACTGTGAATTGCTCATATTACTAGTCAATACATGTATCAAGACATGCATATGTATTCTTTATATCAAAATATTATAATTTGAACCTTCAACACGAAACAGTTAAGTTATCAACCATTTTTCAATACATGTTGATTTTATTTTTGACACAATCCAAACTTCTTTTTTAAGCAGCTTCTTTAGTTTTTAATTCTCTTCAGTGACTGAATTAGGGTAACTTTGTGATTAGTCCTACATGAGTGTGTTAATTAGATTGGATGGAGGGCTTCCCAAGTTCTCTTTTTTTCATCAGTGATAATTTTTCTTAGATCTGACATTCAATTTGTTGAAGAAAAAGAGTCCTAACATGTGTCAGTAATTTATGTCAGGTACCACAACATTGCATTATTTGATTGTTCTGTGGGTGCATGTGTCCATGAGGTTCAAGTCCAGTAGAAAGGCAAATTTTGTATGAACTATCCGGCACTCATATTATTATACCCCCGCCAAACGAAGTTTGAAGGGGGTATATAGGAATCAGCGGACGGTCGGGCGGTCGGGCGGTCGGGCGGTCGGTCCGTTGCAAATCTTGCGTCGCAAACTACTTCCTCAGTTTTCAACCGATTCCCATAAAACTTGGCACAGATGTGTGCCTTGGGTTGTAGATGTGCAAGACGTATTTTTTGACAGTACCCAAAAGTACGTTGCCATGGTAACGGCATTCTATGGGCAAAAATGGGTACAAATCTTGCGTCGTGAACTCCTCCCACAGTTTTTGATCAATTTTTATGAAATTAGGTACAGATGTTCATCTGAATATGTTAATGTGCAAGACACATATTTCCGCAGTGGCAAAAAGTGCGTTGCCATGGTAACGGCATGTTATTGGTAAAATATAGGGCAAAATGCTTCATGGCAAAACTGCTTCATCAGTGTTCTTCCAATTCTCATGGAATTCATATTGAATGTTTGTCTTAGGATATAGGTCAGCATGACACATTTCTTGACAGTGACAAAAAGTATGTTGCCATGGTAACAGCTCACATATTATGAGCCAAAATGATGGAAAATTTTGTGTTGCAAACTACTTCCTCAGTTTTTGCCCAATTTCCATGAAACTTGGTACAGATGTGTGCCTTTGGTTGTAGATGTGCAAGACGCATTTTTCGACAGTACCCGAAAGTACGTTGCCATGGTAACGGCATATTAATGGCAGAAGATCAAGGAAAGATCTTGCGGATTTAACTACTTCCTCAGTTTTTTGACCAAAGCTTATGAAATGTTGTTTTGACCAAAGCTTATGAAATGTTGTTTGGCGGGGGTATAACCAGTCGCTGTAGCGACATTTCTAGTATTACATTTGTTATGTAAGAATCAGTCTATCATGCTGGAATGTGCAGTATTTCTTGACCTCACTTTTCTTTTTAGATTCAAACATTTTAATTGCTTTTCATTACTTTTATCATTCCAACAGCAAAGACTGGAAAGACATCTTTGATATATGTATGATGTATGCTAGGAAACCAGGGTACTTTACGAAGGATCCATCAGAAAGGCCATTTTTCACCATAGGTGAGTTGTTGTTTTAATGCTCATTGCAGTAATGTTAGTATAAATCATATTAATCCAATGGCTGTCATCTCTTTCATGAAATTAATCTAATGAAAGGGTAAATTGAAGATTTTAATGCAAGTTACACAGGAACAGCGCAGTGTTTTCAAAAGTGTGGGGGCCCACTTCTGGGTTTCATGAGCTAACAAAGTGATGACACCTTATGTATTCCTGTGTATGGTGCACAAAAAGTGTGGGGGCCCGAGCCCCCACGGCCCCCACGGCTGCGCCGGCCCTGTTACAGACTGTAGATACCTCATATAATTTGCTTTTGTAACTGTTTCTAAACTCTTGAATTTGTGACATCAGAAAATATTTCTTCCTCAACTTATTATCCAGTATCTTATGAAGACCTTTTTTTTCTACCTCATGAAAGTCAACTTAAATACTGGCTCGAGTTTTGTGGCATCTAAAAAGAAAGGAGAGTCCATTTGATTTGAGTTATACATCATTTTAAAGCTTAAAGTCTGCTCTTTCAGAATATGGTCTTAACTAAAAATTCATGTCTGGCGACTTTTTGTTTGTTTTGAGGTGCAGGGTCACATATGGTTGTATGCATATGACATCAGACACTGTAGTAGTCTTCTCATCCAGCAGTGACTACGCAGATACTTTAAAAATTCATAACTTTTGAACGGATTGTCGGATTTTCCCCAAACTTTCACTGATGTGCCCTACTAATATTGCTGAATTCACTTAATTCAATCTTTATAAAGGTGAACTTGTCCTTGAATGTATACATTTCAATTATGGGTATTATAAGTGTTAGCATTGCTCAATAAATTCACAGAACTTTAATTCAGTAAATTCTCTTTGATAGGAAAAGCCTGGTTTTCAAAGTAGATAAGAATATATCTGGAGTTCATTCAAATTCAAGAAATTCTTCCAGTGACATTTTTTTTTATCATGGCTACTACTAAAACACTGATCAACTTCTTGCTTATATACGTTGATTTAGGGGAAATTTGTCAATTGGTTGCAATCTGGAGATGATATTTTGTAGAATTTGAGAGTCCTAATGTTTGCTCACAAGTGAGTTAATGAATTTGTCTGTGTCAACTTCTGTCTCATACGACACATTTTAGTTGAGAACAAGGAGGGGAAAGAGGTGACTACATTGGAGTCAGGTGGTAAATATCTTCAGGGAAATGTTCAGGTCTTCCATTCCTACCTCAAGAAAGTTACTGGGAAGGAGAATCCACAGGTATGTGTAATCATCCACCCATCATGGTTTTTCCTATGGAGTAATCACCATTAGCTTGAATGTTGCAATATCAAGCCATTAAAAAGCAGTTTGCTTGTTCAAGGAGTTCTGTTTTTCTTTTAAAAATGAAGGTCACTTTCTGTTCAAAACAGTAACAAATATATGACATTATGATCTCAGATGAACCAAAGTCATATCTCATTTGAATGAAAGAGCTCACCAATGTAGGAAGAAATCAGTTTCCTAACTTATAGCCTTTGGTATGTGCCATTGCAGGAGAGTGTTTGCTTAACTTTTCAATCAGATTAATGTTAGGAGATTTTAAAGATGATTATGATCTCCTTTTCTTAAGTTGGACAACACAAATATGGAAGTAGAAAAAATTATTAGCATTATGAAATAGCACACGAAAACTTCAGCTTGTGATTCGCACATGGGTTTCATTATTCAGTGTTTCGTAAAACAGTGACTACTTGATATGCTGTCTATTACTTAACACAAAGTTTTAGACAAAACCTTAGTAACAGAGAATGAAAGATGTTTCCATATTTCTTCATGTCAGAGTCATTTTGTATTTTACTTCTGGAGTCTCCGAAAGAGACTACATTGAGAGACCCGCTTTGCGCACGCGCAGTCATATCGCTTTTCTACGCACGAGTATTCGAACGCAGTTCCCTTATCGCAGTCGAAAATTCTGATCTTTTTTCGCATTTCGCGGTATTAACGGTTCTAGAAACCAGCAGTTAGTGGAATTTAGATTCCGCTATCTTCCTATATCGTACAACGATTATTCGGTGCTTAGCAAGGCGGCAAGCACAGCCTTTTCTAGCGGCCTCATTCCACGAAAGTCACGCGGTGGCTACGGTGATGGAGGTACAACAGCCCCAAGAACAGCTGCATCATCCGGCTAAGCCCGGCGCAGTGGCAAACACCAACGTTGTTTGCGAAGAACGTTCCCCTCCGACAGGCAAACAAGTCAAGCCGAAAAAGAAACTAGTTAAGTCGGTCACGGTTTCCGGTACTAACATGGCGGGTAAAGTGCCGCAAGCGAAGCAGGGCCCAAAGACGGCCGAAAAATCCTCGGAGGTCGAGGACAGACTATCGAGACTGGAAAGTCTTCTGAGTAAAGTGGTCGACGCGCTGCCCAGTGTAAACTCCACGCCGCCGAAACCGGCATCGCGCCATTTTGTGGCGTACGATGAGGCGCACAGCGCCGGACAGTGTGAAATTCCTATGGAAACTGATTTTCAACAGTGCGGGGAGCCGCACGTGCGTGACACGGGCGAAGCCAACAGAGAAGAAGGCGAATTTGCGTCAGACGCGGCAGACGTGCTAGAAATTCCCGTTCTCGCAGCAAAATTTGCCAAGCCGGGTGATACAGGGCTACCGGTAGACGAGGACTTAGCCAGCTCTACTACTTACCTCATAAGCCACCCTCTAGAAGAAAAAGTGTTGGAAGAGACGGCATCTAAGTATCCAGCCCCGAGCAACTGTGTTTACCTCGCTACACCGAAGGTGAACGGCCCGATCTGGGATAACCTACCGCAACACACACGCAGTAGAGATGCCAAGTTACAGCGTGTGCAGAAGTCGCTGACGAAGGGCCTGAGCGCGCTAATACAGTCCTTCCCATCACCTCGGCTGACCGACACACAGCAGGACGCATTGGCGTTGCTGTGCAATGCCAATTTTGAACTCAATTCGTTGAGGAAAGAACTTATCAAGCCGGACATGGCAGCCACTTACTCTCATCTTTGCAAACCTTCCACTCCCGTCACTAAATTCCTATTCGGGGATGAATTGGGAAAGAGAATGAAAGATCTCAAAGAGGAGCAGAAAGCTGCATCAGGGGTGATGAGAAACCCAATTTCGCGGCCACAGTCTAGTACGTACCACCCGTACAGGGGAGCAGCTTTCTCCAAGCGACAATACAGAAGTGCTGGCTGGACTGCAAGTTCAGCTGCCTCAACACACAGACCAACAGCCGGCGGTAGTAGCAGGCCTTTTTTAGGTCAACGCCCACAGTGGGGTCACAGCAAGCAGCCACCACCCCGCACAGCGAGCCGCCCCCCACAACAGGCTCCACAGCACAGGCCTCCAATGCAGCGCAAGAAATAACTACCAGCATACCCAAAGAGGTAGGTAGTTTCGATTCACATCATGATCATACCTGCATTCCCCAATGTATTTGTACGTGTGTGCAATGTATTCCAAAGAAAGCTCCAGTGGCAGTCGGAGGTCGAGTGAGGCTTTTTTACAGGCGATGGTGCCAAATCACAGCTGATCCATTTATTTTGGCAGCAATCAGGGGTTACAAAATTGAATTTGAAGAAGCATGTATGCCCCCTAGGAGGGATAAGCCCTTCATTCAATACAAACCAAACCAGCACAATTCAGCTTGTATTGACAGAGAGATCGCAAGCTTACTGACTAAGAATGTTATCGAAGAATGTGGTCATGAAGAAGGAGAATTTCTCTCAAACATTTTCACACGACCCAAGAAAAATGGGGGTGTTCGACTAATACTTGATTTGACAGATTTGAACAAGTGTGTGAGCGTACAACACTTCAAAATGGATAACATTCATACAGCTGCCCTTTTAATCTCCCCAGGAGATTTCCTAGCCTCAGTCGACCTCCGAGATGCTTACTACTCCATTCCTATTGACACTGAACACAGAAAATTCTTGAAATTTCCATGGCAAGGGAAATTTTACAGGTTCAAAGTCCTACCAAATGGGCTCAGCACAGCGCCCAGACTTTTCACCAAGCTCATGAAACCTGTTTTCGCTACACTGAGAGAAATGGGGCACATAGTATTAGGCTACCTTGATGATACTCTCATTATCGGAGAGTCAATAGAACAAACAAAGGAGGCTGTACGTGCAACCACAAATCTCCTGTCTGAGCTAGGTTTCGTAGTCCATGAGGAGAAATCTATGCTAGAACCCCAACAAGAGCTCACATTCCTAGGGTTTAAGCTGCACACTGGTGATATGACTATCTCCTTGCCAGAAGAGAAAATGCAGGACATTATCACAGTCTGTTCAGACTTGCTTGACAATACTAGACCCACAATCAGGCAGGTGTCACATGTTATCGGGAAGATAATAGCTACTTTCCCTGGAGTCCAACATGGCCCTCTTTTCTACAGATGCTTAGAACGTGACAAAATTGCCGCCCTTAAAGCTAACAAAGGCCATTTTGACAGACCTATGAAGCTGTCATTAGAAGGGAAAGAAGAGCTCAAATGGTGGATTAATCATGTCTTTGAGGAGTGTGCACCAATTAAGCGTAACAGACCTACACTTGAGCTGCGTACAGACGCTAGTGGGCTTGGTTGGGGAGCCACAAATCTGTCCATTGAAACAGGAGGCAGATGGAACGATCTTGAAATGGAAAGAGCTAGAAAGAATGATATCAATTACCTGGAGACATTGGCAGCCGGGTTTGGACTGAAGTCCTTTTGCTCTTCTTTACATGATGTTCATGTCCTCCTTAGGTCAGACAACACAACAGCAGTTGCTTATTTGAATAACATGGGGGGTATTAAGTCCAAGGACTGTGACAGTGCAGCTAGAGACATCTGGAGGTGGTGCATGGAACGTAATATTTGGGTTACTGCAGCACACCTTCCAGGGAGTGAGAACACTGAGGCAGACAGCAGGTCTAGAAAGTTCAGTGACCGAAATGAATGGATGCTTAACAAGCAAGCCTTTAACAAACTAGTTTCAGTTTTTGGGCTTCCAGACATTGATCTCTTTGCGTCCAGACTAAACAACCAACTTGAGAGATATGTCACTTGGTTGCCAGATCCAAATGCAGAAGCCGTAGATGCATTTACGTTGGATTGGGGAGAATTCAAATTCTATGCCTTTCCCCCATTCTGTCTCATCCCAAGATGTCTTCAAAAAATTAGAACAGATAGAGCTGAAGGCATAATGGTAGTGCCAAATTGGCCCACACAGGCATGGTTTCCTAAGCTGAAAAGGATGTTAAAGGGTGAAGCAGTGCTAATTACAAGGAGTAGGAACCTATTAACGCAACCTGTTACGCATGAACCACATCCCTTGTATGATCGAATTGATCTTCTCTGTTGCAGGTTATGCGGCAGCCCTTCGAAAGGACAGGACTAAAGAAGGAAATTGTGGACATTTTGGCCGCTTCTTGGAGAGCCTCTACCCAGAAGCAATATTGTGTGTACATAAAGAAGTGGAAAGACTTTTGCAAGAGTAAGAAGAAAAGCCATCTTCACTCTAGTGTTCAGTTTGTTTTAGAATTTCTTAGTGAGCTTTTTCATGTAGGAGGTCTTGGATACAATGCACTCAACACAGCAAGAAGTGCGCTCGCATCATTCCTAGTTCTTGAGGATGGTGCCTCTACAGTTGGGAACAACATTTTGATATCAAGATTTATGAAGGGAGTTTTCCATCTCCGAACCCCAAGACCTCGCTATGTAGATACTTGGGATGTAAATATTGTGTTTTGCTATCTCAGAAAGCTGTCACCGGCAAATGCACTGAGCCTACAAGATCTCACCAAAAAGCTATGCATGCTCATGGCTCTCATCTCAACACAGAGAGCACAGTCGTTGCAGCTCCTGAATTTGGACAACATGATACTCAAGGGATCATCAGTTACATTTCATTTCAGCGAGCTACTGAAACAAAATAGGCCTGGAAACGCTGGCTACACACTGAGCATGAGAGCCTACCCTCCAGATCGTCGATTGTGCGTTGTCAACTACATCAAAGCCTACATACGGAGGACTGAGGAAATTCGGGGCCAAGAGCGTCGGCTCTTTATTAGTTTTCGCAGACCCCATGCGAAAGTTACGTCACAAACCATCTCCAGGTGGATCAAAGATGTTATGACAGCGGCAGGAATCGACACTTCAAAATATAAGGCTCACTCAACAAGAGCAGCTGCGACGTCAGCTGCACACAGAGCAGACTTGCCAGTTTCGTTTATCCTTGAGAAGGCAGGCTGGACGAATGAAAAGACTTTCAGAAAGTACTACAGAAAACCTTTGCTGGATGGGAGCAAGTGTCTTTCAACTGCTCTACTAAAATGACCAGGCAAGGTAAACAATTTACCGTTTTGGTAAATGACAATTCATAGTCATTTCTGTTATATTTCTTACAAATATGGCTACTGGGCTTCAAAATCTCAATGTAGTCTCTTTCGGAGACTCCAGAAGTAAAATAGAAAGATTAAATGAGAACTTACCTGTTTGAAATTTGATCTTTATTTTACGAGGGAGTTGTAGGAAGAGAATACATTCCCTCCTCTCCCTCCCAAAGTTTCAAACGTGAAGCTAAGTTCTCCATAATCTTTCAAATATCCAGCAGCCACATTTGATGCTTCGAAAAATGACTGCGCGTGCGCAAAGCGGGTCTCTCAATGTATTCTCTTCCTACAACTCCCTCGTAAAATAAAGATCAAATTTCAAACAGGTAAGTTCTCATTTAATCTTTCTATTATCTCCTCAAAGAGAAAAATGATATTTGGTAACTGCATTTCTGGGTTGTTTTATTTTCTATTTCTTGTGGATGAGAAGAATTTTATGCATTTTGTTGCCATTTATATTTATTTAGGTTGCATACTTTGGTGACAGCGTGAGGTCAGACATCATCCCTCCCAGCTCAGTGGGCTGGTATCCATTCCTCATCCTGGAAGAACTGGAGGCAGAAGGCTTGGAGGAATGGTCTCCTCGTGATGAGACAGATGCACCACAAACTAAAAGGACCAAGATCAGAGTATGGTTGCCATGGCTTCTTGATACCTATCAATCACTAAACATTGTGTTCAAAACTTTTTGTCATCAAATCAGTTGCCAAAGATGAAAGGTCAAACTTTGGAGGAAGGTTTCTCTTTCCTGTGAATGGCTTTAAAACCCTTCAAGCACCACACTTGGAAAAGGAAGGTGTTAAGATGTTCCAACTGCAGAAATGGCAAACTTTGATTTTGTTTGATAATATATGTAGTAAATATGCAGATTTAATAGATTCCACCCTTCATAAATTAAAATCACTATTAAGAGCCTTTTGTTGTATTTTAAGGTCATTAGACACTACTTTGACTGGTAGAAACTGTTATTAAGAATGTTATTACTAGTATCATTGTGTTATTATTATTATTGTTATTATTATTATCATCATCATCATCGTTGTCGTCGTCGTCATCATCAAATAAAGCATTCCTATACAACACGATAATAAAAAAAAAAACATGCAGATCAAAAAGAAAAAAAAGAGCATTCCCTAATGTGCTTCACCTAGCTACTGGGCAGAAAAAGAGCAATCAAAAATTTTAACTATGGCCCTCATTTCTTGGAAGGTGATGTTGATCTTGCTGTTATGATTTTGATATGTGAGCTAATGCTGCATTATCTATGATTGTGATCAGGGGCCATCGACTACCGAGAAAGAATTCATCACCTCAGGCCAGTGGGGCTCCTTCTTCACTGACCAGACCGACATGGACCTCCCAGAAGGACACGCCCACTCCAATGAGGATGTCCAGGATGGTCCTGGACAAGCAGTGGACAATAGCCACCACAGTCTCAACACCTTGTGGGGATACTTCATCCAGACATATGCCACTACAGCCATTCCTCAGCTGGACTACATAGCAGGTCAGATGTGCTCCTTTCTACACCAGAATGTGTTTGTTCCCTATCAAATCATATAGTCAGCCCCTCATATGATTGAGGGGGACAGATAAATATTTGACATTTCCACTTGTGTGTGATGCAAGTTTCTTTGCATTCTCCACAAGGTTTTGATTACTGTATACGCTTTATATTTCGCGGAGGTTTTATTTTTGCGAATTTCGCGAGTCGGGAGCTATTCGCGAAATTAACAACACACAAAAATATTACCTTCCAAAATGAATCCCTCGCCTCGATGATACAAACATTTCAGTACCAGTATACCATGTCACGGCTTACCGAACAGACCATACTGGCTAAGCTTGTAAGCACGTCCACGTCTACTTACGAATACTGCAGAGAACCAATCCATTATCGCAAGGGGACCACTCGTCAGAAATCTAGCGCGATGGACTTCAAAAATGTTGAATTCTAACTTACTAGTTCACAGAGTTTTGTAAGTTTTTTTTCATGCAGTGTATAACTAGTATCATTCTTATTTGCTGGTAAGTTGAAAATTCACACTTTCTTTGCCACTTCATATTTTTTCTGGTCCCCCAATCGCGAATTTAACCACTCGCGAAAATGTGTGACAGCGGCAATTCGCAAAAATTTATGTACGCGAAAATTATAGCGTATACAGTATTACGTGACATTAAGCTCATGTAAATTCTCAACTTTGGAAGAGTGGACTAAGGAGAAATTTTCCATATTCAATTGTCATATCTGTTTCATTACGTAGAAATGCAATTTGATTTTGTCAAAGTATATGAAAGGAGTTGTCATAAACTCTTTCTGCAATACAATCAGTCTGAAATTGGTCCAAACCATTCAGTAGTGTAACATAATATTTTGAGCGACATGTGTATTTGAAGCTGGAGTCACATATACAGTAACCTGTTGGAAGTATGGGGCTCAAAGGTATGTGATGACAATACTGCATAGATGCTGTTGATTGGTTAGAATGGTTCTCCTATTCCTTCCCACTGTTCTCTTCTGTAGGCTAAGTATCATGAAATGCTTATTATTGGCAACCGTTCTGTATGGTAATTCATAACACATGTACTGTGATTTTGTCACAGATGTATGTGTAGTGCATGAAAATTGTTGAAATTGTAGAAACTAGATATACATGTAATGAGTATCTTATTATTTGTATACGGTATATTATGTTTGATTATATCAATTAACAAAAGAATTGTAAATGACGCCATACAGAGAATAGAATAGATAAATCAAATAAAATAAAATCAAATACATTCATTAAGGAAAATACTCAAACCTTTTTTTTTTTACCACCTGGGGGAAACATAATGACCTTTGTAGCATGGGGATTTAGTGCTGACATGTCCTCATAAATTATTGGCTATTTATTCAAAGCATTGAAGATGATTTTTGTCTCTTTACTATGCAGTTGGTTACAGAAGCAGGCTTGGCTGTACACTATTTGCCCAGAGGGATTTTGAATTGTTCCTCCTATGATTTGCATGATTACTGCATGCTCCTTTTTTTCTGCTCCATTTCGTTATTTCCAACAGATATGCCACTCCAGCATCGATTCCACACCTTTGCTGATCCTGCCAAACCAACTGCAGGCTTCTATCCTCAACCTCCACAATCCCTCAAGAAATAGGGCGCCCTCAATTGTCCACCACCTCAATCATGCTTGCTGTGATTTCTTACTGTATGATATCATGAGTGCGTCATGAGTTTTTACATGATGTATTATATATTGGGTATTCCTTGTGTCACTGTCAGCAGCATCTATGTTGCTTTGATAGAATGCAGGTGGAACAATTTTGTATTCATAGCTGTAAAGCTATGTAAAGAACTGTACATCATGTTCACTCTGGTCGTACTGGATATAATAAAAGCAGAAAAAAAAAAAGCCCAGAGTTTAGAACTTTCAGGAAATGAAGGATGAAATTTGTTAATACAAATTAAGATGAATTTAGGCCAAGAATGCAGGTTAATGACTTACATAGACTTTTTCGAACAAACTGTTGCCGGGTTGTTACAAGACTGTTGCTTTCATGTCAAAAAAGGTAAAATTGTGTGAAGATTTATGTTCGGCTATGTGGGAATACATGAGTAGCATTGACACTATCACCTTTATCAATTTGAGGATGTGCCTCTGCTAATAGAATATACCAGTAACTGATTTTAGAAAACATGGGAAATTGTAAAATTCCATAACTTCTCACATTGAGTCTGGTTATGATTAACCTTAACCATTCTGTAAATCTTATTTAACTCTATTCTAAAGGTGTCATAAATATGTTGTGGCATGGGGGCTTTCATTTACAACAAACCAGCAATAAGGAGATTCCTTTTACGCAAGATTAGCTGTCAATTACATTTCAAGGAGTACTACATGTTAATCCCTTTCTTTATCAACTGTCACATGTCCTGGCTTGTTTCAATTGGGACAGATTTCCAGTTGAAAATTCCTGTCTTTGAATAATGAGTATATAATCCTTTAGTCTTAGTTGTAATCACCTTGTGTAACTTTATGTCGCATTTGTTGTTATGGAATTGTGATAAAGTTTAACTTATCATGGTGAAGGGAAAACACTATGTCTGACTCAGCTTTGACATATTGCAGAGCACCAAGGCAATGAAACAATTGATTCATGGTTAAATTGAAATTAGATATTTCACTTCAGAAATCTCGCCAGGTGTGATCTTATTTTCAACACAGCATGGTGAGAACATAAGTGCTGATAGATGGTGCTGTGGAAGAGGAGTATGGATAAAGCACAAGTCTACCTCTTTTACACATTCAACTGAGCCTCCTCTTCAAGCCCAATAGTCCTCGGCGAAAAGTGATTATTTTGTGATATCACTGAGCTCTATTAAGATGCCTTTTGTAGTGGACCATTGACTTGAGTATATTACTCAGCAGATTTCGATATGACCTCTAATCTTCCATCTGATGGAGATAATTTCATTAAAATGCAAATGTACATTATATGCAGACTAAAGTTATATACAATTTCAGTAAAATGGAAATTGAAAGTGAATATATTTCTTATCATATTCTGGGTTGAGTGAAAGAGTACACAGAGGTGACAGTAACAAAGTTTCAAAAACTCGCTGAATACATTTTTCAATGAAAGATTATCAGTGGGATGAGGTTATGTGGATGAACTACAGGTATATACATTGTATCAGTATGTGTTATGTTTGATCAGGATTTATTTTTATTGTGGGAATTATAACAATAATGTAATAGTCGACAGTGATTTTGTTGGTCAGGTTTTGACTTCACTCGTTTGAATTTGAAATCCTCAACTTTTACCAACTGTATATCATTCCGTTTAGTTTGGTAAACTTAAATGTTAGCTTAGGATACAAACAACTACAGTATTGTCTGTCTTCACCAAAGAGTGTGCTAGTTCTGAGATGTTTGTCAGAGTCACAGATACAAGTTTCTAGGAAACCTTCTTACACTATTATGTACATTGTTATTCATCAACAATGGAATGTGCTTATGTGAGGAAAATGCAAGTTGATGAACACTTGACTATGGAAGGTTACTTCAGTGTACATGTTTTTAAGTTTACTTTTGTGTCTTTATCCGAAATCTTTCACCAGGACTGCATTTACAGTTGTACCTACTACATGGTATTCGACAAATAGTGTCAAATTGAAGGAAATATTTAGAGTCTTTATGGGTACATTTAGGAATAATAAAAGGTATTCCATGAAGGTTTGACATACGTGATCCAAATTCAGTTTCCAAATCTATACATGTTTTATAATTCCTTCATATTTTCAGACAGAGCATGTTCTTCCAACAAATGTAGACAAAACTGTGGGCATTTTTGTGTGGTGCTTGTGTGTCATAGTTGAGTGAGGTTTAACTAAACATACAATGTATATCAAATATATCACAGTGTATTTTCCACTAAACATAACATGTTAATGTGAAACAGCTAATCACAAAACAGATAGCTGCCAATCTGTTTCATGTGTGCACATGGAATTGTACTGTAGACCATACATCTGTCTGATCCCAGCAGCAAGAATCACTGAAAGACAAGTACAATGTATGAGGAATTTAGATCCACTGGTAATTGGTACTTTGCAGATTTGATGAGTCAAAAATTGATATGAATTAAAATATGTGATTGAAGATGGTAAGCATCTTGTCCTGAGTGTCTTTTTTTCATGTGAGATGAGGTGTTTTACAGTGACATAAATGCATAGGAGTGATACATTATTTTTTTCTCTTAACTCTATATCTTTGTATTTCAGACAAAAGTGCCACAAATCAAACATATTAGGGGCTAAGGGCATAAACATAATGAATAAAATACAAAATATACAGGTTTCCTGCTTCTTAAACCAATTCAATTGTTTCTTGTTTGTTAATTAATGGAGTCATTGGCATTTTACACCATTTAAGAAATTCATTGATGTGTGAATGATATCTTTGAAAATAGAAATGTAGACACATACACATACATGTACATACACATACACGCCTACACACACAATGTCATGTAGTCATGGACACAAGAATGCACATGAACAGAAAAAAAAAACACCAAACAAACTATAATTTCAACAGGACAGTAGCCACCCCAAACACATATACAATATTGAATACACAGTACAGTGCATGAACAGTGCATGTATATGCACAATGTTTATTTTCAAGTCTATGTAACATATTTGCAAATCACATATTTACACTATTCTATTTTATCCTTCCACTGATTTAATCCATTTCCTCTCAGAACCTGATGGAACAAATCTGTGAGGGTTATCAGTAGAATCTTTGACAGACACCATTAAAAGCCGGTTCTTAACAAATACAGGACTGTGTAGTGAGAATGTGTGAGACTTTTTGATGTAATGACTCGTTATTCCAACCCTTGTCATATTCAGAGCCATTACCTTAATATTTTCCTTTCATTTTCAAGATTCTAGTTGCTTTCTTTGACTGCCATCAGCAGTTTCCAATGATTTAATTTGATTCACTTCAACTTGGTTCAACTTTAATGCTTACAAAAGCTTAAGGAAAATGCAAAGGTTCATTTCTAATAACGATTTAAGACAATGAAATTTGAATCAAAGGAATTATCAAAGCATATTCCATTTCTACACATTTTTTTTTGTTTAGTATACTCTCTTCCACATCTAAGAATAGCCTTATTATTTGAAGTTTAATCTGTCATAGGGTTGCAAGTTAATCAGGGCAAGAGATGATTGGTCACTTGATAACATATCCTTTCAAGTACATTAATATTCTTTGTTCATAATATTATTCAGCTTGAAGTCACTTGAATTGCAGAAAGTTGAGTACATGTATATACATACAGTACACTGTGGGGCCTTTCTTGACATATATATTATGAGATACCTGTATGAAGTGTCATCCACATATTTGTTATTTACATCTATTTACTATATTCAACCAAATGGCCATCTCCGCTCTGCATGGATCCCTGAATGAAGATCTATCAAACCTATCAACACTAAAGCCAAGTTTCTCCCCCCCCCCCCCCCGATTAAAATACAGTAGCATAAGGAATTTTCATCTCATGAACAAAAATATGTGACAGTTACAACGTCCATTTTGGATATGTAGACATGTAGGAAAGATTTCACAAAATGAAAAGATGAAGTGCGCTTTATTCTTATTCTTATGAAAATGTGTTTCATATAGCATTAATAACCTGTAATTTTGATTATTGGAATTTAAATCTAATCTAGGGTTTGAATTGTCAAAAATATATTCAGCCTTTGTAATATCCTATCCAGTGTAGTATACAGAGGCACTGTTTTGGGGATTTTTTTTCAGGAAGGGGTAGAAGTGGGAAAACTTTGAGAATATGTGTGAGGAAACAGGGGCGGATCCAGGGAGGACCGCAACCGGCGCACGCCCCCCCCCCCCTTTATTTTTTGTTGAAACAAAAGAAAAAAAAAGAAAAAATGGGGAGGGGTGCGTGCGCCCCCCCCCCCCACTTTAATTTTGTAAACGCACCCCCTCTTTACGGAATTCCTGGATCCGCCCCTGGGAAACAAACTAAGTGACCAGTCAGAAGAGGGTGTGTGGGAGTGGGTATAAAGGAAATTTTGCAATTTAAAAACTGAATACAAACAGGCTGGTGCACACTTTTGATGGAATATTTTGAATATTTTCAATGAAAAAGTAAGAAAAATGACTAAGCATCGGAAATGTGAATGGCTTAGTAGTGGCATCTGTCCCTTCTTGGTTCGCGTTTGTTGTTCCTAGATAAGTCTGTGACGGTAGGTGGATGGCGGTTACCAGCAGTGACGAAATAAATGGCTGTGAATTGAGTGGTGCAGATATCTCAATAATTGTATGTCTACTCTCGCACTACGTTAATGCAAGATATAATTAAAAAAAAAAAAAATGGGTTTTAGGATGTTTCAAGTAGGTCTACACTGTAAATACTTGGCTCCTGAAGTACCTTATTTCTGCATACATTGACATAATCTTCGTAAACCGTCTTATAAGGCTTGGCATATATATTTGATACCTTAATGCAACCCATCTGTCATTTTATCATTTACATGCTTACTGTTCTAACTAAGTTTAGGCCTATACTTTTATTTCAGGGTTTACTTGTGTTTGTGCAGATCCTAGGAATTATTATTGTTATTATTTTTTTTATCATCATCATCATCATCATCTTATTGTTCTGTTATTTGAGCTCTCATATGGAGACTTTTTTTCCCCTTGAACTCCCCTATATGGAAACATTTGATGTGATGAGCTCCCTCACAGACAAATTTGATTAGCTGCTTTTTATAGGAACTTTTGATTTGCTTCCAAAATAGCCCTAACTTGATATCAGTATTGACTGGGATATAGTTTTTTTTTTCTATAGGGTTCAGTTTATTTAGTCTCTACCAACAACAATCACATATCACAAGAAATAGAATTGAAAAGAATAAAATTAATAAACCAGTTCCTGCTGCTGACAAGGACATAATGATTATTGAAAATAAAGAAATTTGCTGCAACTGATTCTCTACAGATTGTAAAGTATCATACTGAGAATGAGGTTCTGTAGATTGAGAGGGAGAACACAAGACCTCTTCTTTGTGACTCTTGTACTCCATGCAATTGCACTTGTCCACACCATTCTCAAACGTAGCAGAGCAGCAGAATGCTGGCACGTCCTTCTTGGTCCAGAACATGCCTCTCAAATGTGTTCCGTTAGAACGAATGCTTAAAGGGAGTAAAGTGGAATCAGGATTGAAGCAGGCGATGTAGCTGGCTTGCGTACCCATGGTAACAAGACAGCTGATAATCATCCATGTTTCGTCACTGCCGAGATAATTCTGGTGAAAGAAATCCGATGGTGCAACACTGGTACACCTTGCTGGCCCTGAAGGGAAGTCGACTGATATGTAATTACTTTGGGTCTCTAGAACCGTAGTGCCATATCGGTCGTATAGAACACAAATGTATGCACTATCGTCCTCTCTTGTGATGTCGGTGATACTCAGTCTCACAACTGTATCTTCACCCCTTGCTTGCATGGACATCTTTATTCTATTTGCTTGCTGAGCATTCAAGTTTTCTTCACCGGTCTTGTCGAACAGTATGCTAGAGTCCTTCCAAATCTCAATAGCTACCTCAGCAGGGTTGACGAAACGGAATGTGAACTCGACAAGTGCATCTTGCCCTTCTGTGAAAGTCAACTGGATTGATCCAGCTGATAGGAACTGAGCTAGAATTAATGATGCCAAAATGAGCCACAGTTCTGAATTACGCAGACAACCCATGGTTTCCTCAGCTTCTTAAATTCAACGAAGACAGAGTATATCCAGACTGTGTTAAGCCCTGAGTTACTTTATCCACAAAGCATCTATTCTAGAATTGAAACCACTTTCTTTTTTATCAGTTCCAGAGTTTCAGGTAAGTCCTCAATCCAAGTTGATTTAATGGAGTCTCAAAGACACCTTCGGGAATGACAATGGCAGAATTAAGTGGCCTGCGTTTCCCCACAAGCTGCGATGCGCACGGGGAAGAGCTCTAGCTAAATCTTTGACTGAAGTCCCTGCTACAGCCGTTCCAAGATCACAATGGAATGAAATGCATGTATAAGTTAATGTTGACCTGCAATTCTTTTATTCTGCGATCCAGTGGTAGACGTGTTGTGTCCAGCATAGTAGCTGAGGAATTTTGTTTTGCCGAATAACAATGTGTGGACACCTACGATAAATGATATAAATGAAGAGAATGTCAACACTCAAGTTTAAATACATATACAGCTTCAATACTTTATGTTCATATTAAATGTCGGCACTTTATTTATTCATATCAGCCTTGGTCAGGACAGAAAAGTTATATCTACTTGCTTTTACCGCCCTTTTCCAGTGATTGCATCTTTGGACATTTCATTATCCGTGCGCTATGCATACAGATGACAAACCAGTAACTATCATGTTTTGCAACAAATACTTAAGTTTTCAATCATTAATGACATTGATTTGAGTTACCAAGGGAACAAAAACTGTACGAAGCATGAGTAAAAACTGTAACAGTATAGAATAATATTAGCGAAAAGAACCATTAAAATGTATATTATTGCATAACAAGTTTTTTTGAATGTCTTCCTTTTTTGAGAGAGAGAGAGAGAGAGAGAGAGAGAGAAGGGGGAGGGAGGTTAAATACCTATCATATTGGGGCCCTGTTTTACTCAGCGAGAGTTTTATTGATCGTAAAATAAATGATAACTCCCATCCACTTTTAATCAATCACACGTTTTGATAAAAAAGGCCCCTGCTCAAACAAGCTTGCAGCTTATGCTTCAATACAAATCATGATTACATTCTGCCCGATCCAACACCAGCTTTCCGATAATACATTGCAGTTAGATAAAAAAAAAAAGAAGAAATGATAAGAGGTTTAATTGTATATTATATTGTAGGATTCTTTGTAAATACTTTACTGTTTAAGCTATGGTAAAACTAATTTAAGAACGTTAGTAATAATGTAGCCTATAGCAACACTTACCCATTTTATCAATTTCCTGTCTCTTCTGCGGCCATTTTCTCTCTATGTAGGGATGGGAGTATATCCTGAATTACATGAATGTAATTCTGATAGACTAAAAATCATGTGCTAGATGTGGCTTCAAGGCAAAGTCCAAATGGTGGTTTGCTCCAATCACTTCTTAGCGAAACGAATCAACAAAGCAAAGTCTACATAAGCCTAAAGAAGATGTAGATTTCATAAGTTGATATGGTATCTATGACCTAATACATAATGAGATATTTACATAACAAAGTTCTTATCTGCAGCATATGACATTGAATAATGCAGCTTAGTTAGATTGGCGTGAGATCATGCACAGGCCGTTAACCGAGCAAAGTCTGGCTATGGGATGAATAAACATACATCAAATATGATTATGATAAACTGTAGACACAGACAGCAAATTCTGTCGACAAGCTGTGCGTATAATTCATACGTCTATTCATTGCGACTCTGAACACAATATCTATAGTATGTGCTCTATGTTGAACATAAAACTGATTGCAAATTATTATCACAGTACATGTACAACATGTCCCTCTTCTCTCTCTCTCTCTCTCTCTCTCCCTCTCTCTCTCTCTCTCTCGCTCTCTTTCTTCTTTTTTTTTTTTTTGGGGGGGGGGGGGGTTGGTGGCTGCATAAAAGAAAAAGAACAATATGACACTGCCGATGATCCAACACTATGATGTTTTAAAGGGTACTATCGTGAAACCGCTTTGAAATGTGAATGAGCTCATTAAAGGTAGGCCTATATTACAAAATTAGTAAATTTATTTTAAAAAAACACATAATCTCAAGATGGAGAAATGGATAATTAGTAACTAAAAGTGCTGTCACAATATTTCAGAGATATTGTTTCCCACCAATGAGATACAGACAAAATAATACATTATATGCAAATTTTGGCATCAGTTGTGCTTGTATGTCAGAGATTTACATCTAGGGACGTTTGATGAAAATATAAAGAAAAAGATACTAATTTCTTTTCACTATACATCTTTTTGTTTTTTTGACGAGGAAAAATGTATATAACATATTTTCAACAATTAATTTTGTACCTTCATTTGCTTGAAGTGTAGGTCCTGCTAAGAAAATGCGCTTTTCTGATTCTGGCAACAAGAATTATTGATTGTATGGATGTCTAGATTGTATGTGCTGCCTGGAATTGATATAGTATGCATGTACATAACATGACTGAAGATAAACACCTTGTCCTATTATACGTGTTTTGTTTACACGGCGTGTAAACAAAACAAAACACGTATAATAGGACAATTCTTTGTCCCTCTTCAAGAATTGTTCATTCTATATACAGTGTATCTACTTTTCCCATATCTATTTGAATTCTTTGTACAAGAAATACATCATTTGGATAACTAGGTTCTAAAAAAGCTATGAATGAATAAAACACAAGCACTTTATAATGTACGCTAGAGATCCATACATGCACAAAGAAGAAAAGCAACAAAACCAAAGCAGTGCAGGAAAGTTTGTTTAATACAGATCTACTGGAACACTCAAAGTACAGTAAAGTCTTTATTGTAAAAGGAAGTGAGGTGTATTTTACATGATTATTCTTTCAAGTTTGCGCAGAATATGCAAATTAACTTCCCTTGTTATTCCATGTTAGCCTCATAAAGATCTTAACACGTCATGACCTATGGGACCTGGTTAGGTCTGTACAGTGAAACTTTGTTTTTAAGAGGTTTGAAATGTTCTGATTTCTTAAAGTAAGGTGATTTTGATGTCCCAGCTCGATATTTCTTTGTTTTTGTACGCTGATACAACAACAAAAAAGTGATAAAACACGGCCGGTCTTTTGGCATCATAATGGTCCTTGAAAATTCGTCTTCATTATAACAATTTTCCACTGTAGACCTGCCAGTCTGTTATGGGTGTATCGGAATTTTGTAGATTCAGTGTACTACATTAAATACACACTATACAAATTCAAGATGGTCTTAACAATCAGAGAGTTGTGTGTTCATGTTTTGACCAAGGAACCAACATGGAAATGCATTCCAGGGTTGTGTTCCTTTAATCAATGTATAAGAAAGGTAGATTTACACTTAAGGCATTATACCCTACCTGGAAATGACCAGAGAGCCTTTCGAGTGATTGCCAGTCCATACTCATACTTACCTTTAAAAACACCAGACCTATTTTTGTTTGTATTCTTAGAATTGAGAAGTCTATAAATTCCATAAATTCACATGTGTACATGACCCATGTGTGCACAGTAACACTTTTCGTAACCACATCTACAAATTAAATTTGGTTTTGATGTCAAAACTGTCCCATGGAAATCATGGGTGAATCAATAATTTAGCGATTGGAATTTGACCATCCACCACATCCTATAATGGTTGTTGCTAGATGTTTGCCAATAAACAGCAGGAAGCTTCAAACAGACTTTGATATGAGGGATACAAGTTTGTCTCTTTGTCATGCTCCTGCCAGGACGTGCAATGAAAGGCTTTATGATTTCTGAAGTTGTCTTTCTATCCATCTGTCCATCATTCATTCCCAAAACACAACCTCTCTTAAAAAACAAACAAACACACAAACAAACAAAAACCATCATCAAACTCGTTCCCCTCAGAAAAATTAGAGAATTTTCTTTGCTATCGTTGCTGTGTGTATGTGTGTCTGCTCCTTGATTTGTGCCAATTACATTTTAATCTTTTAAATAGGTCAAACACCACTGACCTTTGTCTAGGAATATGTCATTGTGTGTGTGTGTGTGTGTGTGTGTGTGTGTGCACTAGTGTGTGTGTGTGTGCATTATTATCTTTGCATATTCAGTAGCAATTCCATTTGGCAGGAAGAGTGGAAGACAATCTACATAAATGGAGTCAAATATCAAGATAAGAGATCGTTATGCCTTATGATTTTGTGAGAAATACAAATGAATTATAATATCTAACCAATACTTCAGCTTAGAATGTCCAGTCAGTAGTAGGCCTAATAAGGTGTGGTTGAAAGGGTAGCCTTAGACAATAATCAATTTGTACTATCCAGGCTTAAGTCTAACTTCACTATGCTGTATGACTCCCGTTATAACGCTTAGGCAGTCTTCGGGACCGGCAGTTTTCTTTCGTTGTATTGAAATTTTGTTATAACCGAACAAATGAACAATAAGAATACATGAAGAGGATAATCTTGGGCCTGAATTTTTATTTCGTTGTAACCAGAATTTCGTTATAATTGTATCCGTTTTAAGGGGAGTGCACTGTAAATCAGAATGTCATTTCTAACCACAACTTCAGGTAGCAATACTCCTAGTGATCAGTTAGTCTCCTTAAAGAATGATAAAAAATGTATTGACAATCGCTTTCGGGCCAAAGATAAGGTCAAGATACAAGTTATCAAACTTGACGATAAAATCTGATTCCTACCATAACATTTCTAAGGAAAGTAATGTATGATATGATATATGTCTATACATATATATATATATATATATATATATATATATATATATATATAGATATAGATATATATATATGAAGCGTTTGTTTGCAAAAACCGATAAGTCCATATTTGTCAAATGGAGATATTTGCGATTAAAGGTCAAGAAAAATAAAGAGAATAATAAGAAAATTTTTGCTTCATTTGACCATAACTTTAAAAATGTACCTTTAAATGTAGTGACCGATATATCATTTAAAAGGTATTATTTTGTACTTTATGACAGAGACCGTACTTCAAAATCTCCAAAAATGGACTTATCGGTTTTTGCAAACGAACTCTTCATATATACATATATACATGTACATATACACGTATATACATATATATATATATATGTATATATATATATATATATATATATGTATATATATGTACATACATATATACCTGTACATATACATGTATCTATACATACATATATATATATATACATATATATATATATATATATATATATATATATATATATATATATACATGTACATGTACATGTACATATACATGTATATTGTGGGGGTTTTTTTTGTGTGTGTTTGTTTGTTTAATGAACAAAAATACATCAAGGAATATTTCTGAATTCAGGTCGCTCTTGGGGTCAGTAGTCTAGATCAATGAACTTCATTAAAATGTAAATGTTGGGCCGTGTACTGATGACAAATAATTAATTCAATGAGAGAGCGCAGGCATATCAGTCAATTGCTGGCTGGCTGTACTTGAATTGCTTTATGTTCATGCTGAAGAAAGACAGACTTCTGAGGTCATGGAATCCTCTCCTCATCGTATAGGTCTATGCATGTAGTGGTTCTACTGCTGCGAATGATTTGTAATATGTTATACACAGATATACGCGTATATATATACCAGAACTTTGTGTAGGCATGACGAGCTTTTTTCCAAAAGGCGCTGAATCCATCATTTTTCAATGGATTTAGCGCCTTTTGGATTGGAATCAAGCTATATATATATATATATATATATATATATATATATATATATATACATATATATATATATATGTGTGTGTGTGTGTGTGTGTGTGTGTGTACAATGTTCGTCTTGCAATTTTTGATGTGTTGGACTTCGAATGTTATTAAAAGAAGAACAAGGAGTCTCGAGTACGCCATTTGTAGTTCCAACAAGGTTTTTATTAACAAAACTTTCGGCCCGCCTCGAGCCTTCATCATTGTATACAATGATGAAGGCTCGAGGCGGGCCGAAAGTTTTGTTAATAAAAACATTGTTGGAACTAAAATGGCGTACTCGAGACTCTTTCTTCTTATTATTATATGGATTCAACCGTAGGGAGGCATATGCTCGCAATTATTTTATTATGTAGACACAGGACGACCTTAAGGAGACAATATTTGTCTTTAACGTTTTCAACTTTATTATATCTGATTCAATCGCATGCTTTACTGCTGCAATTGCTTATCTACACAAATAAAGCTGGATGCAGAATTATATATATAAAACAGACTTGCGTATGTGACTAATAGGCGTCAATCCGGATTAATGATGGGATCCAAAGATTTTCAGCTTAGAAAAAAACAACAACAAAAAACCATGATACATCAGTAACCGTGCACCCAGACACCAAATGCATATCAACTAAGACGTGAAATTCACAACATAAACTAATCTTCATCGTCATCATGCGGAGTGATATCAAAATCACTAAACACAAACAGAATAAACACTGCATGTGTCGCGGATATTTGTGTCTGTTGGTGCGTGCGTATGTGTGTGTGTGTGTGTGTGTGTGTGCTTTTTTATTTCTTCCCGCTCGGTTCACCTCATTTAAGACTTTGCGCACAATGAAAACGAAATTACCTAACAACGGGTGACAGATGCCATGATAATGATAGATTTTCATATTATCCCTGAATACATGTATGTTTTTGTTATTCCTCCCCCCCCCCCTCTCTCTCTCTCTCTCTCTGTGTGTCTGTGACTAAACGTCTTCCAAAAATGTCAGAAATAATCTGCTCCCGATCGTTAATTTCAATTTTGAAAATCTGAAAATCCCTCCGTGCGAGACATGGGATAATCTACTCGAACCGCCCCCAGTTTTGCAGCTTTGCTCCCTCGCACATATCCTTCAAGTTTTGCCACCCCCCCCCCCCCCATTCTGAAAACGAATTGACGCCAAGGATTGTGGCTAATGAAGTGGAGAAGTGGAGTGGAGAGGGAGAGGGGGAGGGATGGATGGATGCGCGACGAATAATGACTGTGGTAGTTATACAATTTTTTTCACTCTAAATTTTGATAACAAATAAATAGAGAATTTATTGCAGGTGATGGAATGATTGAACGTCATTATTGATGGTTCTGTCTGTGGTTCTTCTCTGAAATTATAAAGTCAACCTTAACTATGGTGTGAAATTGTACTGTAGGCATTAGGCCTACGTTTAAATGGTATACAATTTTAGAACGAGCTTCATTCTGTGACCATGACACACTTTACTGAAAATGCACATACGAAGGTGCACACACACACACACACACACACACACACGCACACACGCACACACACACACGCTTACAGGAGCACACGCATGCAAAGTGATGGGAAGTAATTTCCTTTTGCGGCAATGTACCCCGAGAGGTTCACGAAGCCGTCGTAAATTTATTGCTTGTGATGAAAGTCGGAATTTTGTATAAAGTTTATTGACCATCATTAATTTTGCCAAACGCTTAGCAGCATAGACACACTTACCTGACTTCATTTTCTCTGCTGGACTGATGTTAGTAGCATTTACAAGGTATTAACTTTCAACCAGACCAGCGACTTTTGTCAGAAGATATGACAGGAATTCTGCATAAAATTATTGTGACGCTTATCTTATGTGGTGAGTTATCTTTTAAAATGACCAATATTTGTATATTTGTTTGATGTTGATATATATCTTTATCTCTCATGTCTTTACATAGGGCCTCTAGGCCCTACGTGGCTGATGCATTTAATGTCTACCGGTTCATATTCATAATTAGCTATAATTATATATTGTAATTTATCTATCATCCATGTAATTTGATTTTTACGCTTCTGTCCATACCCAATACGTTCTGAAGTTGGAATATTTGTAATTAAAGCTGCCTGAAAAAAGCAAAGAAAATAAAAAGATAATTTATTTTATTATTAAATTCAAAGATATTCCTTGTTATGATACTGGTAGGGTGTCACTGGGAAGCTTTTATTTTGCTGATGATGGACTAACTTAGCAACCAACTATACATGAATACACTCTGGATGATATTCAGTTACCTATTAAGAATTGAGTGATCCGTGTTTCCATTTTCATTGCTTTTCAATTAATCACTTTTTCCATTGTTATGTTTACCTTTTCTTTTCAAATTTTGAAAGTATACGAACGGTCGTTAGTGATCATTCTACGTGACTGCTTCATGTAGCATTTATATTTCATGTATACTTTATGATCGTTGCATATGCATGTATATCTTTATATGTTATCTATAATTCATCCTTTGCATAGTCGAATGAACATACCCCTGATATAATTCCTGATTTCATCTGTTATGTTTTGTTGGGAAAAAATGAAAATAAATGAATCAATAAATAAGTAAATGAATGCTGATGTATTTCTTACAAAATGATAAAACAATAAATTGTGTAATTTATGCTTTGTATTTTGTTGCAACTTTCGCTGAGCTAAAGTCAAAATTACAATTAATTTGAAATGTTTAGATATGGCGCTTAGCCTATTTTGCTATCAATTTCTTCATATACAGAAATAATATTGTACGTATAACTAATCATCAAACTTTAATTATTTTGTGGATATACAACTAACGCAACACCGTTTTGACTCAAATTGCTTACCCAATTGATATGTCACATACACTCACGCAGATAAAATTAGATATGAATACTATATATATATATATATATATATATATATATATATATATCAAGAGTAAAAACAGTTGTATAAAAACACCGCAGGAGAAAGCAATTTTCTTTCTCCTGCCGTGTTTTTATACGACTGTTTTTACTCTTGATATCTATTTATTACACACCGACGCAGAACTTTCATATTTTGAAAGGCCTAATATTTGTCATCGAAGTGTGTAAGTCTTTTATGATGACATATAGATTAAGTATAAATATCCTTGACAGTTTGTATCATTATTATACAGCAGTTAACTGTATTTCATTTCCATGTATGCAGTTATTGCTTATGCTGTCCAATGATTTCAATTTAACAGGAGGGATACGAAAATAGGTGTATGCCTGGAACTGATCCTTGGAGATCAACAAAATCTAAAGGCAACGACTGTGAGAGTTTTTCTTTTTTAATTGGTACCACGAGATGCCTGTTTTGATAATTAAATATAATTATGCAGGTATTATTAGAGGGAAAAAAAAAACAGAATGCGAAAACCCATTTTCTTTTGTAGTTATATTCTATTTAAATTGTCCTTATTGTAGAGTCTGATAAATGGTTCGGTTTGATCGAGATGAAAGTGTTTCATTGTTAACAGGAGTGGTGGTATTTCTCATCACACATGTGAATGCAAATTGCCACTTATTTGGTCTGGGTCCTCCCCCCCCCCCTCCTCCCCCCCCCCCTCCTCCCCCCCCCCCCCCCCCCCCCCCCCCCTCGTCCCCATGGAAAACGGAATGGATGCCGCCTTTGGGCCCGATATAATGATTAATTAAATTGCAATTGATAGTTCGATGCATCAGCGCTCACCAGGAGATAACCGTTGTTGGAGGCTATGAAAGGAAGAGAAGAGCCAATCTCTCCCAGGGTCCATGATAATAATATTATAATGGGAAGATGATAGAAGGACTCTTAATAGATTGGGATAACACATGGAAGGCAAAAAGTGAAATTATTATGGAAAAAAATGCATTGGAAATCTTATCTTAGTATTTGCAGTGCAATTTTGATAATTTCCAGTAAGAATTTTAAAGTGGACTAATAACTCGTGTTTTCGCTGGCGATAATATAGTTTTAATAACATTTGAGGAGAACATTTTGCTCACTTGCTGGTAAATATCCAGATAAAAGTCGACTTGACGTTGGAAGGTTTGGAATTCTGCAATCTCACATCTTGTCACAAAACATTAATGTTGATGGGATGGTTGCTTTGTAGTATTGGAAGAAAAAAATAATTCCCATCGCAAATTGTGTATATTATGCGTTATTTTACAAACAAATTTGACTGATTTAACCTATTTTCTTTAGTGCAAGACCATGTAGGCCTACAGAAGTAGAAATGTGGTAGTAATGTGCTGATGAATTACTTTATACAATTAAGAGCTTGAACAATATCTTAACGGATAAAAGAATAGGAAATTGAATAATTCAAGAGTGGAATTTGCAAACGACGTTTTGATTGATGTTCTATGTCATTTTTATTGTGTGTGTGTTTTATTTTTAGCCTATATTCTTTGTCATAGTTATTCCTTGTGAACTTTAGTCACCAGTACAACTATTTGGTAGTCCCATTATACACATAACTACATTTTGATTGTCGTTGAATTAATCATGACAATATATAATATATATATATATCTCCATTGCCTTTTGCTCTTTTCTTTTTCTTTTCTTTTCTTTTTTTAAGAAGTTGCAAGGGCCCTCCACCTGGATGAAAATGACCAGGAGATCTGCTCAGCAATGGAAATGATTTGTGGCGCAGTGACATTGGTCAACGGACAAACGGTTTCCATGGTGCCTAAACTGATGACCGCAGATGAAATAAGACGAGCGGGAAATCATCCCATGCTGAAAGGGAAAACAAGATTTACTTGTAGACTTCCCGGTACGTATACATCAATGACTGGATTGTCATTAGCCGATGAGTCTCGCTAAAGCAATTCATTATTTTGTTGATCGTCATTATCTGTAATACTATAAGCAACAAAACTTCGTGCATGAATTTCTAAAACAAGTGTTTTGAGATGTTTTTCATATGTTTTCATATTCTTGTTCTTATCTTATACATACACAAAAACACACACACGCACACACACGCACACACAATATTGTCCGCGGAATTTCACATGTTTCGATATTATGCAGGATTTTTCGTAAAAGAATGTTAGTTTCCAATATTTCTGTCAGTATAAAATGGAATTTTGCAATTTATTAAAGGCACAGCCGGTATCGTCCGATGATGATAATGATGCAGATCATATACACGCAATGATAACAATGATCATATTATTGATAATACAATGTATAAAAACAAGACAGTGTCAATTTAGGAATTACCCAAACGATTTAGCTTCGTGTATTTTTATGGCAACCCAAAAATAGTGCGATTTAGTTGATGCATGATGAATTTTATAAAGGGCTGCGGAGTGTGTAATTGCATGCTATTATCTACACCCACACACCTATACACACAGATGTGTATGCGTGTATGTGTGTGAACGTTTGTGTGTTTTATCTGAGTACTTGAATATTCCGCTTTAGAATGGTGTCATTAATTTTGTGATGGCTGAGCAATTATGAAATACGCAGAGTCCCTGATGTATGCTGTGAGTTCAAAATTGTTAAAATGTGGCAAGAATTAATAAATCAATCTAAAATCCAGTTTATGATGGATAGACTTTGAATGGTAGTGATGTGATGTTGAATGATGCCCATACTCCTTCATAAGATGTAGATTATGCCTTTGTATTGTTAAGCCTGGTCATGTCACATATTATATGTGATGCTGTTTATGTTTTCCTGTAAAAAAAAAGAAGTACAACACAGCATTTAAGGGTTTTTAAATTTGAAATGCGTATTCATCTGTGGACTCAGAATTCATTTTGTATAGTTTATATTGCTGACGGGATATTCCAGGTTAAACAAGCAAACGCTCAATTCAGCATGAAAGCAGTGAAGTAACATTCCTCTCCCTCGTCCCTTTCCGTTCGTTTTTTTTTTTCTTCTTGTTTAGAAGCGATTACACCTTTATAAGTCATTTTGTCCAAGTGTAAGACATAAAGTGCCAAAATAATGAATTCTACTTATAATAATGTCATGAAACTATAACTACAAACATGACAAATGACGTTTTTGCAAATGTATTGGACATATTCTAAATGTCGCGTGTTTGTGATGGATGTGGATGTAAATTCTGTGACACTAGTGGAAAGTATTTCGATTTTCATGGCAAAACTCCAAAATGATTCCCACATAATGGGCAAATTGGACCAACTGGTCCGTTTTGCCCGAATGGAAGTAACATTGCTTGTGAGTCTTGTATACATCTTTCTACATAAGATGTGCCATGCTTAATCATAAACAGTGCATAGGATAAAACGTGTTGATAATCAGTAAATGTTCATTTTTTGTTTCAAAGCTATATTGATTAGATTGATGATGGCATTCTCATTTCTTTTATACCGAGTTTCGTCTGCATTTCTTTATATTTATGTTATTTTTTTCAGTTTCGGACTGCACCCCATCCCCCCCTCCAAAAAAAAAATATTATCGCCATTTGCTGTTGTCATCTCTTTAACCAAACTACGTTGTAATCACCTCCACATAGAGCAATGATGTTTACAAAAAAAAAATACTAAACTACGTGCCTTGAACAAAACTTCAACAATTGATCGTTCTCAATCATGTAATCAATAAAAAAAGTTAAATATTTACAATGATGTGTGTTGATAGACCACAGTGGCCGGTTTTGTCCGAGGCCTGGGGGTAAAAAGGACCTTTGTTACAAAAGAAATAATTGATCACAAATTTCAGGAATACTATGAATTGAGAAGGGTGTTTGTTGCATCAACCAAATCTCATTTTTTCTCACCAGAAGAAATAAAAAAAAAAGATCAGGACATCTTTCTAATCAAAGAGAAATAATGATACAAATTTAGACTGTCCGTTTTAACCAACTTCGCCTGTGATTGAGTAATCCTTTATCTATTTCCCAGTGCTCAATACGCATTCAAAGTGTAAACAGACTAAATTTCAAGTCCGTAATAAAGACAAGGCATCAAATTCTGTCTCTGTGTGAAGGAGATTCTGTTCTTGATGCATGTAATTATCTCATATAGAGATTTGTTCACCTTTTTAGATTGTGCTTCTTCACCTTGTGACAATGGAGGAAACTGTGCGGAGACATACACAGGATACAAGTGCTCCTGTGGGGAAGAATTCTTCGGCAAAAACTGTTGTAAGAAACAGATCATTACACCTCTTTTTTATTGCGATCGTGTTAGTGCGCGATTTGTTTTGGGTGTACATGTATCTCATGAGTTCAGACATTTGAAACAAACCACATCATCATGTCTGTCTCTCAAGCATTGCAACATACACACATGCAGTATACACAGGACCCAAGTTATGACATTAAAATAAGTGTTTTTAAATGAATGTATAGTACATGAGTTAGGTTTTTTCATCGGCACAATTAAACATGTAAAGTTCATGAAGTTCTAGTATTTTGTTGCACACTGACTGGAATATTAGTCATTTTGCAGAGATTTCGAAAAACAACAACAACACCATTATTTACCAAACAGCAAACGAATTTTTACGATGTTGCAATACAATCATGTATTTCAGTAGACTTTTTTTCGTTTCGTTTCGCTTTCTGATTTGAAGCTTGCAACGTTATCCACACACCAGACAGGGGTAACCAAAAAGTATACAACTTTCATGGACTGGACATCAGAACAGATATGACGTCACTGGATTTTGAAGTCAGCACGGACAAGGCAGCTCGCATAGCATTAACAATGGCGCCTTCCGAGACGAATATCCAGTATGTAATCGGTGAGTCTCCTTCCTTGTGAAAAAAAAATGCTTAGATTAGTCTAGTAATTGTTCTTATGATAATGTCAGTGATTACTTGACACATGTAACGATTTTCCTGACATGCATGAACACGTGTTTGTATGTACCACTTTATCTATACATGTATACAGCGAGTGGGTTAAAATGATGGGGAAAAATCAACCCTCGATTATCCAAAATAAAAAATGTCATTGCAACAACAGAATGACAGTTTTTTCATTTGTCTTTTTTGTGTATTTTCACGTTAGGTATAAAAGCTATAAGGTGAGCAACATTCTTTTTCCAAAGCTAATCAAAATTATGTCCGCTTTTAGAGTTTCAAGTTTGTTTAGTTCGATAGACAATTGCCCCCCCCCCCCTCCTTTTTTTTTTTTTTCATAGGACCGGGACAAAGGATTTTTCACCTAATTTGTTCAGAACAATACATTCTAGTTGTTTACAGTAGTTCTAATTTTAGCCTATTGAAAAAAAAATGGTACATGTATTATCGTGTCATCTGTCACCACCCCATTACATTTTGACTGATTTTTTTTTTCAAATATTCTATCATTCTTATAAATGTAAAAAACACTTCTCGCACGCAATCCCTTTTCTATATACTTACCATTCATGCAACGTACGTTTTCTTGTCAATATGTGGATGATACGGATAATAGCGTGTAATCTGTAGTAGCTGTAATAGTTTCAAGTTTAAGTTTCTTTATTTCACCAAAGCAAGAAACATATTAAAAAACAATACATACATCAATATTCGGATACGATTACAAACATATCAATAATTGAGTGAAAAGGAAACAAATACAACAGAAATAGATTGACAATTACACGTACATAGGTTTAACAGATACCTGTATGCTATGGTAGGTAGCAGCCAGAAAGGAGATGTCTCTTATTTATAGCTGACCTAAAATCATTAATTAAATTTCAATTATCTATAGTGTGTTCAAATTGAAGTAAAACGTATAGTTTTAAAATGAATTTTAAACGTAAAATGAATAGTGAAAACGTTGTAATGGTGACGATTAGTTTACTTACCTTTATAGAGGATATAGATAAAAATCCCACTAGGTTTACAGAAACACCAAGGAGTATTACATGAAATATAATGATACGAAATGTTTGAGCCCTTTACTATTGCCAAGTACGTATGACCTTTGATACATTTCTGAGATGTTTGCATTTATCGATAGTATTTAAAAATGTATTTACTAAAATCCATTTCAAAAATATTCATTTTCGAACAGTTATTGGTGGAAATGGAAACACAGTAACAAAGATTCACCGTCTGGATGTCTTGAAGCTAATGACTACCCTGTCCAGCGACAACGTGCTCTCTGGGCCTCCAGTGTACGATCGCTTCTGGCTGCACTTTGCCTCGGGAAACTTTTCAGTCGGTCGCTACGGCAAAGCGGAACCATTCTTTAATTGGTCGGATCCAGACCCGTTAGAGTTCACATCCATCGGGATTATGACATGGAGTGGATCGACTGGTCGATGGAAGTTTCACTCGTTCTGCTAATGTACCACTTTTGTACAATGCGATATACAATTTGATTGATTTTTTTCTCTCTTTTTTTTATATTTTAGCCAGAAGGGTACAAAAGAAAATCTTTTAAAGATAAGCGAGCCTCGGTTGTCGTTCTATTGTTCGGCTGTTACAACCTGCTGTAGAATCATTGCAAATTAATAGAAATATTTAATGAGACCTTGGTCTATCTCTCAAAGAGCATTAAAACCGTACGTTGTTGTGTAATTGTCAATGCGATCCTTTCCATGTAGTTAAATTCGCATCATTTTGTCGCCAGGGAGGGGAGAATTATGGTCATGGTTTTACATAAACTCAAAAGTGCTAATGGCATGCGGAATCCTTGTTTTCATCGGGGTCATCCCACTAGACCGACACCCACGAGTCATACAGCCCACCAGTTCGACATTGGAAACAAGTCAATGAGTCATACAGCTCACGAGTCATACAGCCCATGAGTTCGACATTAGGCAAATAAAGCCCATGAGTTCGACACTAGGTAAAAACAGCCCACGAGTTCGACAGATACAACACGGGGCTTAATGTGTCGGTCTCGTGGGCCTTGTTAGCTTAGTGTCGAACTCATGGGCTGTATGACTTGTGAGCTGTATAACTCATGGGCTGTATGACTTGTGAGCTGTATGACTCGTGGGCTGTATGAATCGTGGGAGTCGGTCTCGTTACGTGCAGCCTTTTCATCATTCACACCATAGAGATGTATCTTTACAATTCCGACCGATTTCATAAAGCCATAGAGCACATGTAACAATGTATAACTCCCAATTCAGCACGCAAATTTACTGAATTGTGTGTCGGTAGAAACAAGTGTGCATGTAACATAAAATATGTCATGGTAATTATGCCCTAACTCGGTTCAGGTTGAGTGCTGTGTCATCTTTTGCTTTTCTGTTGTTTCTTTCCTCTTAGAGATTCCGTCACATAATATACAGTGGACTCCTGTTATAACGAAGTCCTCGGGACCGGCAGTTTTCTTTCGTTATATCGGAATTTCGTCATAACCGTGTTCGTTATAACGGGAGTGCACTGTACCTCAGAGGCACTCTTTACTTTATTCGAGTTTTGCAAAATTTAGGCAACAGTCATTGTAATGAAAGAAGGAATTTAAGAACATAATATGCATGTACTATGCTGCGTTCCAGTAGTCATTTTTCATAAACCCTGTTGTTATTGGACATTATATTTGAAGAGTTTGTTTGCAAAAACCGATAAGTCCATATTTGCCAAATGGAGATATTTGCGATTAAAGGTCAAGAAAAATAAAGAGAATAATAAGAAAATATTTGCTTCTTTTGACCATAACTTCAAAAATATACCTTTATATGTATTGACCAATATATCATTTAAAAGGTATTATTTTGTACTTTATGACAGAGATCGTACTTCAAAATCTTCAAAAATGGACTTATCGGTTTTTGCAAACAAACCCTTCATTTGTATATTTCTATCTGCATGTGTATATTTGCTTTGATACTAAAGGCGATCTTTCCCATTTTGTATCTCAAATAATGTTTGCCCCTTGCTTTTTCAGGTCAGACCATATTAATTCATTTTCGTGTATAATAATGAGCAAATGAACTTTTTCATTAATGGTCACCTGACAAGATTCAAGGAGACAGAATTTGTGTGATTTATTTTGCATGCTGTAATAATTACAATAAAAAAACTAGAAATGCCATGGCAACTGGTATACGTCTGACATAATGCATGGTTCTCCTAGTAGGTCTATCGTACTTCTAGATAATGTCTGATGAAAGTTTCACATTATTGGCAAAATATTAAAATATCATGTTTGTCACAAATGTGTTGAATGTTCACTTTCCTTGAAGTAAAGGTTTATTTGGATTCATAGCTATGATTGTCTAAGAGAGGGGTTCTATTTGTGGGGATTTGAGGACTCTTACTTGACTTTTGACTCTTTTATAAGTTTTTTTTTGTTGTTGCAATGATTCATTTTCAAGGTATGGCGAGAAAGTGTAAATTCAGTTTTGAATAGTCAAATTTTAGTATTTGAACCTGACCTCTGACCCTTAACCTTTGACCCTGAAATTCCCAAGAGAATCACGGTCTGGCAGGACATGCACACATATCTACGTATCTAAATGTCATGATGATACCTTGAGCAACATCCGAGATATGGAGGAAGAAGTGAAATTTAGTATTTTCTCTTGACCTTTGACTTTTTTGTAAAAAAACAAAACAAAAAAACAAAAACAAAAACTTCCCAGAAAATTTCTGCTGCGCGCAATGCAATAACAGTATACACAAAGTTTCAATGAAAAATCATGCAGGCATTGCATAAATATAAGGGGAAAGTGATATTTTTAGAAGTTTACTTTGCCCACTTACCTCAAAAGTCCCTAGATAATCACTGCAAGTCAGTACATGCATGCATGTACTATACTTTATTTGGAGATTTCTTAAGCCTTTTCCGAGATACCTGATAAACTTTCACTTCATCCAGAATTGTATGGTCTTCTTCATTTTATAAAGTTGTTTCACGTATCTCAAAAAAAAAAATGGAAGTTGATTCCTCTTCTCAACCAATCACTCCTTTGAAAGAAGCTTGCCATTGCATTATCTAGTAACGTTTATATTACGCTTCACATTATGAAACACATTGTGAAATGATGGCTTTATTCAAATGATTTATTCCACATTGCACAAACACTGAAATGATGGATTTTATTTTCATGTTCACTCACATATTGCCATTGGGAAGTGAAGGATCACAACACATGGACATAGCAATCATAGCAAATACATAATTCTTGTTTTTGAGTGTGTGTGTGTGTGTGTGTGTGCGTGTGTTATGTCAGGGACAGTAGAAGGGATTTTTTTTTCTATGTAATTACGTTATATTCGATTATTAAATGTTCAAATACCGTTGATTCATTTTGACATGTTATATTCACGGCAGGATATAGAGAATAGTAGACATTTTAAAGAAGGGAGGATTAATCCAATCTTCTTTAATTTCAACTGTTATATTTGCAAAGGCAAAATGTTTTTCATGAAGAAATTGAATGGGACAAATATTCATTTAGTGGACCAAATTTTAGATTGATATTATAAAGAGCAGCCACGCATCATCATAATTTAGGATAAGATAGTTAAGATATAGTTAAAATTTGGGAAATAGATGATGTAGTTCTAAAATGCGGGAAATATGAGGGAAATACATATGAGTTTACTTGGTTGATATTGCAAAGGGAATTATACTATTCAATTGAAAATCTTTGAAAATTTGATTTTGCAATAAGATACCACACTCAAAATAGCTGTTTCAACTTGTTATAACAAATCTCTGCAACCATACGCTTTACAAATTAAAGATGGTTACAATGATTTTACATTGTCAAGAAAGAAGGTGAAATTTATATACTATATATTTACATCAGGCACCGAGAAGTACGGCGCTCTTGACAAAAGTCGGCAATTTCTTCATAAAATATTACATGGAGTTAAATGAAAGAAAGATATTATTCAGAGGGGTGAAGGCTCAGGTTTGAGTTTCTCCAGTTTGTCTCCCTCTAACAAATTTTCATTTGTAGAGAGAGACAAACTGAAGAAACTCAAAACCTGATTACATGGAGTTATTTATACAAATGAAAATCTTTCAAGTTAAGTAACGTTTACGTTGTCCTGACAATAATCGGTGTTCTTTTTGTAAGCAAATCATACAACATAATGTAACATGAACAAAATGTATCCATTCATTCTGTATGTTAAAGGGGTCGTATAGTTTTGGTTGAGACCTATTTCCAGGTTTCTAACATTTTTTGGTGAGACAATGAGAAACCTCTCATGAAATATGAAAAAACATGTAATTCTATGAGGAATTCAACGTTTATTTGATGAAAATTGGTTTTGAAATTCCTGAGATATCCAAAAAAGAGCGATTCTAATAAAGTATGGGACCGTCACTTTATTACGATCACTTTGTTTTACTTTGTTCTTGGATGTTTCAGTCATTCCAAACCCGATTTTCATCAAATAAACTATGAATTCCTCTTAAAATGGTGTGCTCTGTACTATAGCAAGTGTTTTCTTGGTATCTCACAAAAAGTTTGAAGTCCAATTCTCACCTCCAACAATACTATACCATCCCCTTAACGTTTGAGTTGACAGATATTGTAGAAAGATATCCATATAGGGTTTGAATTCAGTGTGATAACACATGTCACAAACATGTTACATTCCTGGAGGTGGTAGTGCAACGGTAGTATAGTGGGTGAAATATTAGATCCCAAATCCATATCAAAAGAAATGGTTGCAGGTCACAACACAGAGCTCCGCACATTACAAAATATAATGGAATAAGATGGAATAAGCATTACACCATGAAAAATTTAGAATCAGCTCGTACATAGCAAAAATGTCGTTATGGCCAATCTCGTTATTGGAGTAGCATTACAGTAATTAATAGCAGTAAAAATATGTCATTTGCGTGTTTTATAATAACGCACCTTCGGAATAACGAACATCATCCAATAAGACAAGATAAGAAACTGCAATGAAATATCAGATGAGACCAAATAATTTGAATATTTTAGGAAATTTTAGTTTGTAATTAATCTAACTGATATAAGGCTTCGCACATCCACCAAATTGTTATGAAAATTAATCGGCAGACGGCAATGAAAATAATCTTAAAGAAGGGATAAGTATACCGGTGTAGGTGTTTGGTCATAAAAATGATATTAAACTTTGCGTTCAGTTGTGCGGAAGAATACGCATTGCTGCTTTATATTGATATTACATGCAGGTATACTAGACAAAAAAAAAAAAATAAATAAACATCCTTCGTTGCCATAATGCCGTAGTCATTAATGTTATTGGTATAATTGTTCACACTTTGAATATAAAGGTAGGTACCTTGATTGCATGGGCACCCACCAGGAAACAGCTAACTGGGCTAGAAAGTCATGAACAGAAACGGGGTCGATCTGAAGCTGTATGAGAGGAAGTTAGGGCAATGTGCTGTGACGAGAAGAACGACCCCCCCCCCCCCTTATATAAGTTGGTTATTTGCAGGAGTGACAACATGATAACCAAGGCAATGGGCGTCAATCGGGAAGGGGGGGGGGGTGGGGGCGAACTTACTGTAACTTTGCCCCCTTTGATGGTATAAGCTAATGAATAAAGACTATTTCAATTCTAAAATAAGAACTATTATATAAAAAAATACCCCTACACCTCCCCCCCCCCTCACCCACTCCCCCTTCCCCTCTTAGTCCACCCAATAGACTTAATGTATATGTTCAGTTCAAGAAATCCCAGAATATTCAACGAAAGTTCACAGGACCATTAAATGATTTCAATTTAGACACACACACACACACACACACACGCACACATACACACACACACAAAGTTACGAAAGCTCTCTCAAGCATGTGTGTCCAACAATTTCTTCCAGTAGACATGCAGGGACGAATCCACTTAAACCCTCCCCCCTTTCCTCCAGCTGTCCTCCCATTTATTATCTGCTAAGTTTTGACACTCCCTCTCCCCACCTCCACCCCACCATCATAAAACAAACCGACGCCCTTGACCAATGCTAATGAAATAGAGATGGCGGGGGGGGGGGGGGGGGGGGGTGAATGCACGATGAATAATGATTGTATGGTGTATTACCCCTAAATGTAATATCAACGCTAAATGTAATATCAACACTAAATGTAATACACCTTAACCCTAAATGTAATAACCCTAAATGTAATACGTGTCAACCCTAAATGCAATAACGTACCCTAAATGTAATGCATGTCAACCCTCAATGTAATATCGACCCTAATGCTTAATGTAATACTTGTTAACCCTAAATGTAATATCGACCCTAAATGTAATACATGTACATCTTAACCCTAAACGTAATATCGACCCTAAATGTAATACACCTTAACCCTAAATGTAATAACAACCCTAAACGTAATATCGACCCTAAATGTAATACATCTTAACGCTTAATGCAATAACAACCCTAAATGTCATACATTTTAACGCTAAATGTAATAACAATCCTAAATGTAATTCATGTCAACCCTATTACATGTAATACATTTTAACGCTTAATGTGATTACGACCCTACATTTAATACACCTCATTACAGAGAGTGTAAACAGCGCAGAATATCGGGCAAAAGGTCACGGGGTAGGGGGTATGACGCAACTTTCTATAGCAGTCAAGAGCAGCAATAATTGCTTAGATTTGTTTTTATGATTTACTTGCGTAAGAATCACACAGTCTTATTAATTCAATTGTTTGCTGCAAAGTTACTGAGGTCCATGTGACATAGTCTTTAAATCTATTACCGTTATCATACAAGCACAAAAACATTTTGTACTACAATCTTCATTCAGTGTTCATGATTGTTTACAGTTTTGTTGAAAAAAAAAAGTAGGCACAAATTCTTTTCAAGAAAATTCTGAATACGAATAATATTGCAAGAAAAAAAAACACCTACTGATGAAACGAGATGATAGAGCGAGTAGATGAAGAAAATTAAAAATTAGAAAGATTTAGAAAGATTTCGCAAATTTTAATGAACCATCATTATCTATAGTGTTTCAATGACGAAATATCTGTCACATATTGACATGGCAGCAAATCACTGTCCGAAATATTATTAGCCTTATGACATTGTTCACTACTCCTGGCAATCACTACTACTTAGTGACACGAAACTGGGGCAATTGGTCGTGGGGAGGGTACACGAAATGTTTTTTGTTTGTTTTTTCTTGCAATACTATTCATATTCAGAATTTCCTTCAAAGATTTTTTTGCCCATTTTTTTCTTTTTCTAAACTGTTAACAAACATGAACACTGAATGAAGATTGGAATACAAAATGTTTGTGTGATTGTAGAATAAGGGTAATAGATTTGAATAATAGACTATGTCACATGGCCCTAATTAACTTTGCAGTAAAGCAATTAATAAGTCTGTGCGATTTTTACCTGAGTAAACGACAAAAACAAATCAAAGCAACTATAGCTGCTCTTGACTGCAACAGAAAGTTGCGTCATATCCCCTACCATGACCTTTTGCCCAATATTCTGTGTTGGTAACACTCTCTATAAAGAGATGAATCAAATTTAAGGTCGTAATTACATTAAGCGTTAAAATGTATTATATTTGATAGGGTTGACATGAATTACAGTTAGGATTGTTATTACATTTAGGGTTGATATTACATTTAGGGATAAAAAGCATTACATTTAGGGTCGATAGTACATTTAGGATTGAAATGTATGACATATAGGGTTGTTATTACAATTAGGGTTAAGGTGTATTACATTTAGTGTCGATATTACATTTAGGGTTAAGATGTATTACATTTAAGGTCGATATTACAATGAGGGTTAAAAAGTATTACATTTAGGGTCGATATTACATTGAGGGTTGACACGTATTACATTTAGGGTTGTCTCCGTTTATTACATTTAGCGTTAAAATGTATTACATTTAAGGTTGACTCGATTATTACATTAAGCGTTAAAATGTATTACATTTAGGGTTGTTATTACAATTAGCGTTAAGGTGTGTTACATTTAGGGTCGATATTGCATTTAGCGTTGATATTACATATAGGAGTGATACATATGGTTGTACCATTTTTTTTTCTCTTCATTGTGCTGCCAAATAATTGCGAATAGAAAGATAATGTCATGACTGGTCGTCATTATTCGCTGATTATTCCTTTTGTCTGGTTCTTCTCTGTATATACATATGTAATCAAGACAACCTAAATTTGGTGTCAACAGAGCGGTGGTGTAAAATTGCACCGATGGCATCACGTTTGTGCTTTACAATTTCCAGAACCCGTTTGAGTTGAGGTGCACACATTCACACACACACACACACACACACACACACACACACAAACGAACACACGCATGCAAAGTGAGAGACAGTAATTTCGTATTGCGTCAATGTACCCCCAAGAGGATCACAAAGCCGTCGTACATTTACCATTTCTAATAAAGTATAAATTTTATATAAAGTTTATTGATTTTATTTTGACAAACGCATCGCAGCATAAAACCACTGACATTATTTCTCTGCTGGACAGAAATTGGTAGCATTTACAAGGTGTCCACTTTCAAGTCAGAGGAGCTGTCTACACCAGAAGATATGACAGGAATTCTACCTAAGATTATTGTGACGCTAATCTTATGTGGTGAGTTTCTTTTTAAATGACCAAGATATTATGTATATCTGTGTGATAAAATTGATTTTTATCTTTTATATCTTTACATATAGGCCGTATATTTGTTTATCATGGCCGCTGTACATACGTATCTAGCATCTGTTTATACATGTTAGCTTTAATTATCTATGTATCTATTACAACTCATGATTATCACTTAACAGTGTTTACGCTTGTGTGCATACGCAAAGCGCGTTAACTCCAGCCATGTTAACTTGGAATAACTGCAACTAAAGCTGCCTAAAAAAAGAAAATTATTCCAAAATATATAATACTGTACCCATAACTTCAGGAATAATCTTTGTTATGATACAGGTGGGGTGTCCCTGGGAGGGTAGTAATTTCCTTCTTTATGGAATAACCTAATAGCTCGCTAAACATGAACACATTCTGGACGATATTCAATTATAGTATTAAGAACAAAGTGATCCATATTATTTCCATTTTTTCTTTTCTTTTCAATGGGCCACTTTTTTCCACTGTCATATTTACTTTATTCTGTATAAACTTGCAAAGTATAGGAATTGCCTTTATTGATTTTTCTACCATATTATGCTATTTTGTTTTATTATTTCATACGTTATGATCCTCGCAAGATGTTTATCTTACAAAATGATAATACGATAAATTATGTAATTTGTGCTTGCATTTTACTAGAATTGCTGTTGAAGGGAAGTAAAAATGACAACTGAATTGAAATATTTAGATATATCGCTGTTGCGGTATATCTTTTTATGCATAGATACATGCTCGTATTGTATTTATAGAGTTTTTCGTGGCTAAATTCCTGAAATTGTAGAGCATTTTTATGTTTATTGTGCATTCATATTTACTATGTTTGAAGTGGTAGAGTGAGCTTGGTTTAACCATTTTACGCTTTAACGCTTTCAAATTCGCTTTACGCACCCAAATCAGTGGTCACAAGTAAATTCATATAATAATAAACATTCATAGTTTCGTGTTTGGGCATGAACTTATAAGCTTGTGCATTCAAGTTAAGCACTGGAAAAGCACTTGAAAGCACTTTCATTTTCGTTCTTGAGCGAACGGTTATAACAATACTTGAGCATTCACGTTTGTAATGCACGTATGTTATTTATAAATAAGCAAGAATGATTATGTGTAGCCAATCATTGAATGTGATTTACGTTAATTTTTTCATCTTTAATTTCATTATCATGAGCATAGCATTTCTTTATTTGAACATCTTGATTTTTAACTTCAATATCAATTACTCATTTTCTCATGTCATTACATGACTTTCTTTATATCTAATTTCCATCTTTATTTCATTGAGATCATCATCATTTTATAGTGTTTATATAACCCGAGACTTCATGTGGAGTTTTTATTATTTTTTCATTATGATCCTCATACTGATTTATGATCTTCATTCAGATTTACCTACTTATTGGCATCAGTATGTGTGATCCACATATTTCGTAGTCATTATTAATATTCAATTTAAAACGCAGTGCAGGTTATGTACTTTTTAATGGGCATTGTACAGGTTCAATTCAATGCTCCTTTTATGAAATTGTTTGCTCATATGCGAATTTGAATACCTGAAAAGAGCTGTTTCAGGAGGGGCGGAGTTGAATAGCCATTACCGAAAATACATTTAAATATGCGTGTCCAATGGTATACAATGCACAAATGCGAAATCGCGTGCCGACTTTGTCAATTACGGTCGAGTTACTATTTAATGATGCTTGATCAAATTTAGCGATAATGAATGATTGAAATAGAATGACAAAAGAATGAAACCAGTGGAAACAGGTCGCAAAACCTATATCTTCAAACCGGAATTATCAAGATGTACGTAGTGTATACAACTACTGCAGATCAGCATTTTTCGACAGTTACCACCTCCTTGGTTAAATTCAGCGTGATGCTGTATTTCATCTCTGTGAATGCATATTTTTGTAATTCAATAGTTCATTGGGCAGGGAGAGATGTAATGCCAGCAATAATTCATGCGGATCAAGAAAATTCAAAGTCAACAACTGTGGGGGTTTTCAATTGATGGCAATACGTGATGGTCATTTTCATAATTAAAAATGCGGTCAAAATTATCTTTAATAATATGGTATATGACACAATGATTTTTATCAAAATCTTCTATGGAAAATATGTACGGGAAAGGGTGTTTACTTTCTTTTTTTGCTGAGTGTATATAAATGACAAAAAAAATGTTGATTGTGAATGTAAAATTAGCTCCTAGTAGCTCCAACTAAATTTGACGCAGTGGGATCCAAACTAGATGCCTTATTAACTCTTTTAGGAAAGAATCAATTATTGTAACCCTGGTGGGGAGCTGGTTCCAATGGCATGTGACACTTTAAAAGAAGGTTTTTTGTAATCTAGAGGTCCTTCATGACTTTGTCATGATAACATTTGTTCAATACCGGGTTTTTTTTTTTCCTTCTTCTCTTTTTGATCAGAAGGAGCCAGAGCTCTCCATCTGGGTGAAAATGACCAAGAAATTTGCTCAGCAATGGAAATGATTTGCAGCTCAGTGACATTTGCCAACGGTCAAACGGTTTCCATGGTACCCAAACTGATGACCAAAGATGAAATAAGACGAGCGGGAAGCCATTCCATGCTGAAAGGGAAAACAAGATTTACTTGTAGACTTCCCGGTATGCATACACCAATGAAGAGTTTGTCATTGACGAATGTGTCTTGCTGTACCTTGTAAATCTGTTGATCGTTAGATCTTTAGTCCTACAAAATCTAAAAATCTTCGTCGGATATTCAGAGCAACGAGTGTTTTGAGATGTTTCATTGCGTTTTCATATTTTGTTCTTCTAATAACACGCACTAACAAGCACACACACACACACAAACACACACGCGCGCGCGCGCCGCGCATACATACATACATTTTAGTTTACTTAGGAATTTCACATCTCTCAGAAAAATACTGATATCATACTGGATTCAAAGGATCTTAACCTGCAAGATTCCTATAGGGAAAATGGACATTTCATAGTCATGGCAAAACCGATACCTATAATCTGATGACTATAATGATGCAGATCATACGCTTGCTAATGAAAAAAGAAAAACAACCAGACAACGTCCTGATATATGTAGAGAGATCAAAATAATCAAAATGTGGCAAGAATAAGTTTTTCATTAAAGTCTAGTTTATGATGGATAGACTTTGAGTGGTATTAGAGTGACGCCTATACTCCTTCATAAGTAGATGGAATGATATATCATTCGCGTTGTTAAAAGGATTGTATAGTGTTGGTGGAGGAGAGGATTTATTTTTAAACTATTTTTACGAAATGCTCAGAAACAACACATGAAAATGCTACAAAGCATACCTTTCTAAAAGGAATTTAAAGCTTATTTTATGAAAATCGGTTCTGAATTGGCTGAAATATCCAAAATACAAAGCAAAACAAAATGACGTCATGAACTCTAGCAGTTTTCTTATCCATTACAACACCAAGATTCTAAGAATAAATAACTTTTGCATCTATTGTCTGATATTCCTCAAACTTTCATTGATGGGTTCTACAAATGTTGCTGCTTTCATTCAATTCACATTGATCTTTAGGTTTTGGTTTCCTTTAAATACCAAACTACATGTCTTGAACAAAACTGCAATCAAATAATCCTCAATCACAGAATCTGTGACAATCGGATCTACAATGAAGTGTAAGTATAGGCCAGTGGTCCGTTTTGTCCGACTCCTGGGGTAAAATGGACCTTCGTTTTGTTTTTGTTTTGTTTTTTCTCTTTTGAAATAAGTGATTTCTGATTTTAGTAAAACTATATTGGGTTTTGAACAATTTTGAGTAGGGAACAAACAGCATCAAGAAGAAGACATTCAAAGACGATACAAAGTAAACCTGTCCATTTTAATCCATTTCCCTATGACTGATAATTAATTTCAATCTATTCCCCTGTGCTTTCACTTTCAAATGTTAACAAAAGTTTCAAGACAAGGAGACTTCCAATTACGTCTCTATGTGAAGGAGATTGTGGTCTTGATCGTGCTGATAGACATAGAAACATATATATCATAATAGAGACTTGTTTCTTTTCTTTTTCAGATTGTGCTTCTTCACCATGTGACAATGGAGGAAACTGTACGGAGACATACACTGGATACAAGTGTTCCTGCGGCGAAGAATTCTTTGGCCGAGACTGTTGTAAGAAGCAAATTATTTTCCTCCTTATTTCGATCGTATTTGTGTGCGATTGTGTATGGGCGTGTTTTTATATGGATGTGTTTTTTTCCACTATACATTTTATGTGTTAAAATACTTGAAACAAGCCACAGCTTCATGGCTTTTAACATAAGATATGTTTTGTATTAAAAATCAGACATAATTTATTTTCAGTGAACAGTATCGTTGATATGTTTTATACACTGTACCATGCAACCAAACGCCCCGTCAAGGAAAAGAACAACAACAAAGAAAAACCCTAAAGAATCAGTACCTCCTTTTCCTTTAAACAGGAAATCTCCCAGAAAACGAACAGAATTCTGGTGACTGAAGCATGTTGGCGACCTAATTTTCTTTAATCTGTAGATAGGTGAACGTTTCTTAATGTCATCCCGCACATGCTCTCTCGGAGATATAGTTACAGTTGATTGCACCTGTCACTGCACCCTATTGACGTCATTTTGGTCATATTACAGGCCCCCTCTGGGTACCTCCGTGAGCTAAATATTGCGTTGGTGAATGAGAATATGAATAATGTGCACTCGTTGGCATTATGGTGTATGCGAATCCACAATCCTATCATGTAATTCACTAAGTGCGTTTCGTCTCATTTCGTTTCCTGCTTTGAAGCATGCAACGTAATCCACACACCAGACAGCGGTACCCAACAATTCTACAACTTTCATGGACTGAACCTCAGAACAAATATGACGTCACTGGATTTTGAAGTCAGCGCAGACCGTGCAGCTCGCATAGCCTTCACAATGGCGCCTTCTCAGACAAATATCCCGTATAGGATCGGTGAGTTTCTTTGTTGAAATCAATATGTTTAGTTTATTCTAGTGCTTAATTTTACAATAATATCAATGCTATATTTGAGGATTTTCATGATATGCACGTACACTTGCATGCGTACCACTTTCTGGCTATGCATATGTTGTATATATCCAGCGAGTGAGTAAAAACGATGGGAAACAGATTCAATCCTCAAAAGTCACCAAGAGGATGTTATTGGCTTGCAATGAGGTGATGATAGTATTTAAATTTCTCCTTAAAGTGATTGATTGATCTTTTGCGTTGGGTAAGGGATAATTCAAGTTAGCAATCATCTTTGTTAAAGCCAATCAAATTTGTGTCCTTCTTTTGTAGTCTGATAGGGGCAGTCCCCCCCCCCCCCCCCGAAAAGTCTACACCACCTCTTTTCTTGTGCTCGGTCATATAAATGTCAATTAATTTGGTAAGTTTGAAATAGGAATATCACTCAATACAAACGCTTCGTTGCTTTTTTTTTTTTTTCTAGTTTTGGCTAATAACATTCCCCGGATTTCGTTAGCCGAGGTGAGACAGGCATATATCGCACTACCTGTCAACATCCTATTATATTTTGATTGACGTATTCCTAATATTCCATCGAAACTTGTACACCAGACAGTCAAATTTTAATCATACAAATGAAAAAGCACCTCCCTATTGTCTCCATTACATATGCTATACTTGTCATTTACGAAATGTTTGTCGACGTGTGGATATGTACAACATCGTATTATCTATGTGTTCACATATTTCGATGAATCTTATACACATATAAACTCTCACTGATGTTACTTAAAATTCGTATGATTCGTATTCGTATGATAAAAAAGATCATCTGTCATGAATGCCTAAACCCTTCACTATTGCCAGCATGTATTACTTTATGATGAGTTTCGATACATTTCTGAAATGCGTGCATATATTCATGATATCTATGACTGTATTCACTAAGATTCACGTAAAAGCGTATGCATAATGGCGAATATACTAAATGTTTAAAACCTTCAACTTTTGTTAACATGTTTTTTCATAATCCTCGATACATATCTGATATGTGTGCATTTATCGATCATTAATCCATTCACTAAAATTCAGGCAAAAATTGTTTTCGAACAGTTCTTGGTGGAGATAGAAACAGAGTTACAAAGATTATACGTCTCGGTGTGTTGGAGCTTCGCACGTTCCTGTCCAGCAACAACATGCTGTCTGGGCCTCCACTGTACGATCGCTTCTGGCTGAACTTTGCCTCTGGAAACTTTTCACTCGGTCGCTATGGGAACGCAGATCCATTCTTCAACTGGTTTGATCCAAACCCGTTAGAGTTCAGATCCATCGGACTTATGACTTGGGATGGGTCAACTGGTCGATGGAAGTTTCGCTCGTTCTGCTAATATATAATACGATCGTTTTAGAACCAGAAGGGTACAGATAAAAAAAAAAAAAGACTGAATATAAGAAAGCTATCCTCAGTTGTCAGGCTCATATTCCACTGCTATAACTGCTACAAAATCATCGCGAATAAATTGAAAGATTTTGGATAGGATTTTGGTTTATTACTCAAAGAGCAGCTAAATTGTACGTTATTTTTTGTTTATGTGATCCGCTTTTCATCCGCTTAGATTTACACCAAATCTGACCCCAGTGCGGTAAGTTAATATATCGGGACATGGGATTACATGAGGTCATATACACAATTTGTATGTTATCAAGATGCTACGTTTCATCTTTGTTAACATCTGTTTCAAATCACACTATGGGACCCAATTTATGATAGCGCGCTAACATGCTGAATAAATTAAATTGTGTCTAGGTATAGATATAAGTGTGTGCGTAACATGAAGACAGGGTCACCGTAGTACGGACTGATGGCTCTGCTCAGTAGGAGTATAACCCAAGTCCCATTTTTGTTTTGGGGTTTGTTTTTTCTACAGACAGCGTCACAGGTATACCGCAGAGAAACTACAGTATGCGATCGAAGTTATGTATAACTTTATTGAACAGTCATGATTAAAGAAGGAACATTAGCACATTGTAGTTATGTACTTTGCTGCGTTCCAGTAGCCAATTTTCATTTTGTAAAATTTGACTCCTTATTGGAGATTATATTGATAGTAATATCAAGGTGTTTTCACAATATTGCTACTGCCCGCTTTATTGTATCTAAAATGATTTGAAAAGAATTCCATGTTCTCCCGTTGCTTTTAAGGTAAAATTTAATCCGTTGAGGACAGTTTAATTTTGCTACACCCACGCATTTCCCCATAAAAGCTTGCTCGACTATACCCTGGACTCGTCCTCAACGGGTTAAAGTAGATTTTTCATTGCAGTGTAGATGATAATGAAATGAACATAGCTAAGGTACCTGACACAGTAAATGAAGATAGTTATGATAATGATATTGCTGGATTTTTCTTTAAAGACATGCTTTCATGCCTGACGCTTAATAGCAGAGCAGATTATGACAACAACAACAAAAATAGTGTGATGATTTTATGGCACATGCACAAGTCAAGTGGTCGGTGAGAGGAAGGTGGTGGTCATCACGGCAATGTTATTCTTCTTTTTCTTCTTTTTTTTGCCAACAGTTATCTGACAATATTGTTACCAGAGTGTGTATGATGTATTTAAAATCCACCACTGCAAACCAAATGAATGACGTTATAAGAACATATCTGTTTTGCGATTGTGTTTTACATTCTCCTTTATAGCAACGTACAGTGTAATTCTGCAATATTCGAATTCCAGTTTACGTTAAAAGGGTGTGTGACTAAGATTATATTACTGCCCTTCACCAAATTTCCATGTCGTGAATACTTTTTCAACTTCATTTCATTTCATTTCATTACATTCATTTCATATTGCTCAATGAATAATAAGAAATACATCAAATGTAACAGAATTGAATAATACACGATGTCCAAATAGGAGACATACGCAGAATATTGTAAACATACATATGTATAACACATAGTGGTCGATCGATAAGTTGGAATATTGGAACGAATGCTAAAGAAATATGAAGGAACCTACTAAAAAGCAAGCTTGTGGAGCGTAGGTCCCAATTAAATTCGAGCTACAGATTGAGATGAGGAGCATGGGTACAACAAATGACCGAAACATAAAGAAAAAAAAAATACACACACAAAAAAGCTGCAGTTACCACGGCTTCTCAAACCCAACCCTCTCGTTATGAACGAGTTTTGTTCCGTCATAGGGACATACGGACATAAGGGGTTAATAGGGAGCTTTAGATTTGCAATGCGGACGTTTGAGACGAGTGCGTTGAACGTTCTCCTCTCCCCTGCGTCGCCTTGAAAAGTAGCTTTAGATTACGCTGGGACGCAACGTATATAAAAAATAAAACGGAGATTGGTGCATCAAGTAGCTCTCTACGTCGTAAATTGAGCGCACGTAAAAATAGCCCAGAACGCGTTGTGAAAAACTTAGACGACGCAAGCTATATGTAGATCGACTTGATGCGCGCGTTTGCGCATGCTCAGAACATAGTTTGTTTGTTTAGGGGTTTTTTTCCCCTCTGAACGTCGCCGTCGCGAAAATCTAAGCTCCCTTATTGAAGCTTCAGGAGGGTGCCTAGGTGTCGAACATTAGAGGATGGGAAAAGAAACTTACCAATGCATTAATTAGCAACGATTGTATTTCGCTTCACATTATGAAACGCATTGATAAACTATTGAACATGCACTATAATTCATTAAGAGAGGAGGAATCTCAATGTTTACTGATGTAATTGTCATTGTTGGAAGTAAAATCCCTTCAACGTCAGACACAGCAATCATGGCAACTGTATATCTATATATAGATTATGCATACTAGTCAATGTACCCGTGGAGTGCCAGAAATCCTCTATGGGTCTACGGAGGTCAAATAACTGTTTGCGCTACTCCTTGGTCTGATCTTGGCCAAACTTGCTCATCTTGTTATTTATATTTGGTTTTTGAATAAAATTGAATTGAATTTAATTGGATTAAACTATTAAATAAAAATCACCTATGATGACCCATGATGATGAACTTGCTTGAAGCATAAGTAGGCGTACACCTGGGAATCCCCATATAAGTAGGCCCAGTGCCGTATGTTAAGAGAGTCTGGCCAACTCGGTTTTTGGCTTATGTGTTTTGAAGCCTGTGATTGGTTAAAAGCTGGTCCCGTGATCTACAGGCGCCATGTCGTTACTGAAGTGCGCTCATACGCAGTGCCCATTGTTAACTACCCCTTATTTGGCTTGGTTATTTTGTCACGTCTGAGCGTACACGCTAACCCTGTAACGCGTAATACGCGCGGTAACGACATGGCGTCCAAATTAGCAGTACTGTTGGCCAGTAGGCCCAGAGCGGGTTGATAGCCAACCCGCTCTGAGTAGGCCTACATAGCACCCTCTATCGGGTGTCTGATTATATTTTGGGGGAATCCCCATATAAGTAGGCCTACATAGCACCCTCTATCGGGTGTCTGATTGCAGCTGACGAAAATTAGAAGTTATTTGCCCTTTGACCCCAGTGACATTGACCTTTACAAAAATGAACCCCTTCAAGGGCAATTTCGCGGTCAACCTGCATCCACCCACTAAGTTTGATGGAGATCGGACCAAGGACCTGGGAGGAGTAGAATTGCAAACAGACAGACAGACAGACAAAGTTGCTCAAATTATAGTATGATATCATATATAATACATGCATAACACCTGAGTAAATGTGTGTGTGTGTGTGTGTGTGTGGTTGGGTTTCAGTTAACGTAACAATATTTTGTGGAGTTTGAGTGATAGTGAATAAAGTTTTTTGAAAAAGAAAATTTGCGTGTGTGGTGTGTTTCAAATACAGCCGTGGTGTCTCTTCCAGCATAATTTATGATGTAAATCCTTCTTATAAACAAAGATTATAAGTGGAGTGTTTACATTTAATGTGAATGGAGTATAACTTTTGAAAAAATATCCAATTCCGTATTAAACTGACATGGTAACTTTGGAAAATATAAGAAATTTCGACATACAGTGGACTTTTTCAGACTAGTGAACCTTGGGAATAACGTTCCTCCGGAATAAACGTATTTCATTTTTGGATTGCACAGGAATTTGCAGAACGATCCGAAGCTTATTTCATTTTCAGATTATCGAACCTTCGAAATAAGGAACCCTATCTTTAATTTCGATTTTTTATTTCATTTACGGACTGTCCAACTTTCGTAACAACATACACTGTACCTACCCATTAAGAAAAATGCAAGGGTGCAGATCAATGTCACAGGAGTACCTCTACGGGTGCAACGTTGCACCTTTCAGACCAGCAAGGTGCAGAGTTGCACCGTTAATGCTCCCACTGTGATACTGGTCTGAAGGGGTGAAAGTTGCACCCATAATGGTGCCACACTGGTAAAAGCACAACAAAAAGAAAAATCTTAGTGTGTACGTTATAACGAATCTTATTTTTATTTTAGAATCAACCAACCTTCAGAAGACCGTGTCATATTTTATTTCATTGTTTTCGAACAACAGAACACTACCAAATATTGGAATCATCTCGCTTTTTTTTTAAGGACTAACAAACATTTACGTACACGAAAATTGTGTTTCGTTTAACGAACACCCGAAATGACGAACATCATTCCGGTGATACATACCTGATCATTCTATACTCTCTCTCTCAAAAAAAGGGTTGTAGAAAAACTGTTGAAAACACACTTTTCCATTTGTGTTATGATCCCAAACTAAAGAATAATGTAGAAGAAAGATAGCCCTTTCAGAAAATAACTATGAGAAACTTAAGATTGACACAGTTGACCAATTTCACCTGTTTTTAATCCTTACATGAAATCAAGGGGGACTTTTTGTTTGTTTTGTGGTGCACGGTCACATAATTATTAATTCATTGCCATTTATAATAATGAGCAACTTTGTCATTAATGGTCATCGTTTCTCATAAGATTTAAGAAAACAGAATATGTTTGATTAATTATTTTGCATGCTGCAATAATTACAATAAAAAAAAACTAGAAATTCTATGGCGATTGGTATACATCTGCCATAATGCATGGTTCTCCAAGTAGGTCTATTGTACTTTTAGACAATGTCTGATGAAAGTTTCACATTATTGGCAAAATATTAAAATATCATGTTTGTCACAAATGTGTTTAATGTTCACTTTCCTTGAAGTAAAGGTTTATTTGCATTAGAAGCTATGATTGTTTATTCAAGAGAGCAGGTCTTTTTTGGGGGGAGTGGATTTGAGGATTCTTACTTGACTTTTGACCCTTTTATAAGTTTTTTTTTTTTTTTTTTTTTTGCAATGATTCATTTTCAAGGTATGGAGAGAAAGTGTAAATTCAGTTTTAAATAGTCAAATTTTGGTATTTGAACCTGACCTTCGACCCTTAACCTTTGACCCTTTGACCTTGAAATTCCAAAGAGAATCACGGTCAGGCAGGACATGCACACATATCTAAGTATCTAAATGTCATGATGATACCTTGAACAACATCCGAGATATGGAGGAAGAAGTGAAATTTAGTATTTTCACTTGACCTTTGACCTTTTGACTTTTTTGTTAAAAAAAAACAAACAAGTAAATAAAAAACCTTCCAAGAAATTCTCTGCTGTGCGCAATGCAAGAACAGTATACACAAAGTTTCAATGAAAAACCATGCAGGCATTGCATAATAAGGGGAAAGTGATATTTTGAGAAGTTGACTTTGACCCACTTACCTCAAAAGTCTCTAGTCAGTACATACATATGTAATATACTTTATTTGAAGTTTTCTTAAGCCTTTTCTGAGATAGATGGTCACAATGATTTTACATTGTCAAGAAAGAAAATGATAGAATATATAATGTATAAATCAGGCACCGAGAAGTACGTCGCTCTTGACAAAAGTCAGGGAGATTTCTGTATAAAGTATTACATGGAGTTATTTATTCAAATTAAAATTTGTTTAAGTAATACGTTTTGTTGACAATAATCGGCGTTCTTTTTGTAAGCAAATCATAGAAACAAAATGTAACATAAACAAAATGTATCCATTTATTCTGAGATTGGGTGTATGTTAAAGGAGAAGTTCACCTTCATAGACATGTGGGTTGAGTGAACCCAGCAATATTAGTAGAACACATCAGTGAGAGTTTGAGGAAAATCGGACAATCCATTAAAAAGTTATGAATTTTTGAAGTTTCTGCTCAGTTATGGCTAGATGACAATACTACTATAGCTTGTGATGTCACATCTGTACAACGATATAAAGAAAGAATAAAGAAAATTCCACATATTTCCACTTTTCTCGCATAACAAAATAACATTCGACTTCTCTTTTTCAGGAGGCAGGCTTAATAATATTACCCTTAACAAACGTCAGTAACAAGTCAAAGAAATGTGCACTTTATTCAAAAAGTAAAGTTTTGTGAAATTCTCCTTTTATTTTCCTTATATCGTTGTACGCATGTGACATCATACACTGTAGAAGTCTTCTTATCCAGCAGTGACTGCGGAGATATTTTACAGTTTCATAACTCTGGGACGGATTGTCGGATTTTCCCTAAACTTTCATTGACGTGTTTTACTAATATTGTTGCATACACTCAGTCCACATGTATATGATGGTGGACTTGTCCTTTAACGTTTGAGTTGACAGATATTGTGGAAAGATATCCACATAAGGCTTGAATTCAGTTTGATATCACATGCTTTTGAAGAGAGACATGTTACATTCCTGGAGTTGGTATAGGGCAACGGTTTTATAGAGGCTGAAATATTAGATCCCAAATCCATATTAAAAGAATTTTTAATGGTTTCAGGTCACAACACAGAGCTCTACACGTTACAAAATATAATGAAATATCTTTTGATTTGAAGAAGAATTGCTGCATTCAACATGACACCATGAAAAATTTAGAATCAGCTCGTATACATAACAACGTTACAGTAATAAATAGCAGTAAAAATATGTAATTTGCGTGTTTTATATAGGTTTTCCGGTCAATTTCATACTTTTGTCACTCAAATTCATTAATGTGCATTCAAATTCACGCAGCGTACGCACGCAAAAATATTCGGGCATTCAAATTCAGAATCCGAGCGATCAATTTCATTTATGGGCGTTCTATTTCGTTTTCGTGAAATCAAATTCACGATTGGGCATTCAATTTCAAAATGCGAGCACCGACTTTCCTACTCGTGCATTCAAATTCATGCGATAGTCACGTAATAGTCCCAATGAGCTTGTCTGGAGCGTTCAAATTCATTTTTAGGCGATCAAGTACCTACTTCGTGCGATCAATTTAACGAGGAAAATGGAGTAGACTTTTAAGAAAAGGAAAAGGGCCAACACAACCAATAAAGGCTTGCATATATAGTGTAATTATGGTTGTTTACAGGTTCTACATTCTTCTCTGCTCAGGTATTCTTTGTTTTTCATCTCAATAAATTTCAAATTGCAATGTCCAATCAGCAGTGCATCCAAACAACACAACGACTAGTAATCATAATATTTCTTGGTGATACTGCATGCTGACAACGCCCCAACACCACGAACCACATAATCATTATAATGACAATTCATCAATTTAAAGACAAACTGACACACAATGATCTCACATATAGTCCCACAAAAGTTACTCAATAAGACAGCAATACACAACAAACAACACGTATAAAATGTTAAAGTATCAATTTCAGTATAGTCGAAATTGTGTTTTTTTCCTCGAAAGTGTCAACCAACCCTCCGTATTATGCTCGTCTGTAGGCCTATACAGTGCCTAATTTTCGTTTGTTTCATTTTGCATCAAAAAATATGGCTGGATAACCCATATTCAGCTGCAAAAGCTGGTCTTCCATAATATGGGGTCCAGTTTGATGTTCTGCTCTTTGCGATGAATAAATGAAGTGGGATCTTTTACGTGCATGAGTTGTGACTCTCTTACACATGGGACCTCCATTTCATGTCCAATCCGAGGGACATGTGCCTGTATATTTCTATTTGCTAAGCGCGAGTTCAAAATTGTCAATGAACAGGTGGACCTCTACTGCAAAATGAATGATCATCATAAATCCCAATATATTCAAAGCCGAATGAGAAATACATGTATACACGACCCCAAACTAACTAAATTCAGGACTTCTTTTAAATTGAATGCAGTTATTTGGAACATGGTTGCCTATTCACGAATTTGAATGACCGACGAGATTCCGTCGCCAGCTTGACATGAATTTGACTGCTCATTGATGAAATGCGTGCTCTCTCTCTTCAATTTGAATGCTCCTATATTGAATTTGAATGTTCCGATAGTGAATTTGAATGCTCCGATAGTGAATTTGAATGCTCCGACAGTGAATTTGACTGCTCGGATAGTGAATTCGAATGACCGGATTTTGAATTTGATTGCTGATTCAGTGCTGCGAGCGTGGAATGCGTGAAATCGAATGCTCGGAATAGGAACTTGAATGACAAAAGTATCAAATTGACCGGGAAAACCTATAATAACGCAGCTTCGGAATAACAAACATCATATAGAAATATAGATTAGAAATTGCAATGAAAGACTAAATGAGGCCATACAATTTGAGTTATTTTAGGAAATATACTTTGTAATTAATGTAACTGATATAAGGCTTCGCTCATCGAATAAATTGTTATGAAAATTAATCGTCAGAGGGCAATGGAATCGTATGGAAGGGAAGTGTACCGGTATAGGTGTTTGGTTATAAGAATACTATTGAACTGTGTTGTCAGTTGTGCAGAAGAGTAGACATTGCTGCCTTTTATTGATATTCCATGTAGGTACTTGAAAAAAAAAATGAATATCCTTCGTTGGCAGAATGCCGTAGTCATTAATGTTATTGGTATAATTGTTAACACTTTGAATACAAAAGTAGGCGCCTGGATCGCATGGGCAACCACTATAAAACAGCTAATTGGCTAGAAAGTCATGAATAGAAACGGGGTCGATCTGAAGCTGTATGATAGGAAGGGCAATGTGCTGTGCCAGAAGGAAGACCCCCCCCCCCTTTTATATAAGTTGGTATTTGAAGGAGTGACGACATGATGACCAAGGCCATGGGCGTCAATCGGGTAAAGAGGTCGGGCAAACTTTGCCCCTCCCATACCAAATCAGGGATGGTTATGAAAACAAAAGTGGTTCTCGTTGACCGCTGAAGTACGATGGTAAGCTAATAAATAGAAACAGATCGTTTGATTTCAATTCTAAAATTACCATTACAAAAGAAAAAAAAAATCCCCTTAAGCCCCCCTCCCCCCCCCCCTTTCACCCGGCTGTCCTCCATGCACATTCTGCTAAGTTTTGACACTCCCCTCCCCCCCCCCCCATCATAAAACGAATCGACGCCCTTGATCAAGGCTAATGAAATGAAGATAGCGGGGGGGGGGGGGGGGAGGGGGATTAATGCGCGATGAATAATGCCTGTATGGTTGTCCCATTTTTTTTTTTTTTTTCATTTTGCTGCCAAATGATTGCGAATAGAAAGGTATGCCATCAATATTCGCTGATTATTCTGTTTGGTTCTTCTGACAGAGCGATAGTGTAATATTGCACCGTGGGCATTAGGTGCTTTGCGATTTCAGAACCCGTTTGACTCTGTGACATTACACACTTTACTGTCAATGTATACATGTACATACAAAGGTGTACACACACACACACACACGCACACACACACACACACACACACACGAACACACGCATGCAAAGTGAGAGACAGTAATTTCCTTGTGCGTCAGTGTACCCCAAGAGGTTCACAAAGCCGTCGTACATTTGCCGTTTCTAAAGAAGTATAAATTTTATAAAACGTTTATTGATTTTATTTAGGCAAACGCATTGCAGCATAAAACCACTGACATTATTTCTCTGCTGGACTGATGTTGGTAGCATTAATAAGGTATCCACTTTCAAGTCACAGCAGCGTCACAGCGTCTCAGCGTCATAGCATCTTTATCAGAAGATATGGCGGAAATTCTACCCAAAATTATTGTGACGCTAATCTTATGCGGTAAGTTTTCTTTTTAAATGACCAAGATATGTATATTATTGTGTGATGAAATTGATTTTTATCTCTTATATACATACAGTTAACAACAAAATAATATTATTCATACCCATGGGAAATTTTTAGTTTTGAGCAGATTTCTTCAAAGTAAATGATGGAGTGATGGTGATTGGGTGTTATATCTCAACATTTCTATTGTTATGCAAATGAGGTGAAACTGGAGAGGACAAATAAGATAAAAAGTTAACACCTTATCACCATCACTCCATCCTTCACTTGTAACAAATTTGCTCAAAACTAAAAATTTCTCAGGGGTATGAATATGTTTATTGTTAACTGCATAGGTCCTATACTTGTGTATCACGCTGATGTACTGGAATGTCTGACATTTTTATACATATTAGCTATAATCATCTATGTTATCTATTACAATTCATGATTATCACTTAATGTTTAAGCTTGTGCGCATACGTAGTGGGCGGTAACTCCATCCTTGTTAACATGGAATAACTGCGATTAGAGCTGCCTGAAAACAAAGAAAATAATACGAAAATATGATATTGTATTCATAACTGTAAGAATAATCCTTGTTATTAAACAGGTAGGGGTGTCACTGGGATGGTGGTATTTTCTTCCCTGTGATGATGGACTATTAAACATAACAGATCACTATACATGAACACTTTCTGGATGATATTCAGTTACATATTAAGTGCAGAGTGATCCGTATTTCCATTTTCTTTGCTTTTCAATGGACCACATTTTTTCCGATTGTTAAATTTACCTTTTCTGCTTAAACTTGCAAAATATGCGAATTGCTGTTATTGATTTTTCTATGCTATGCTATTTTATTCTGTTATTTACTTTATGATCCTCGCAATATGTTTTTCTTACAAAATAATAAAACGATAAATTGTGTATTTTGTGCTTGTATTTTGTTCCAACTTTTGTTGAATTTTCATGTTATGTGCATTCATATTATTTTTTTTTTTTGGAAGTGGTGAAATGACCTTGGTTAAACGGTTTCACGTTTAATGCCTTCAAATTCATTTTAGCCACCAAAATCAGTTGTCACAAGTTTAAATTCAGACGTAAGCATTCAGTCTCGTGTTTGGGCATGAAATTACAGGTTTGTGCATTTGATGGGCTGGATAAGCATTTAAAAGCACTTTCATTTTTGTTCTTGAGCAAGCGATTTTTAATATTTCTTATTGAGCATTCCCTTTTGTAATGCACGTATATTATTCACAAATATTTCTCATCATAAATTTCATCATAATGATCATAGAATTTGTATATATTCAACATCAAGATTGTTTTTCTTTTACTAAACATTTTAAACATGTAAACTTCGGTTTAAAATCCTTATATCGTCATGTCATTACATGGATTTCTTTATCTCTAATTATATCTCTGTTTCATTAAGATCATCATATTGTGTTTATATAATGTTCATTTGGCATCTTTATCATTTTTCATTATGATCATCATAGTGATTTGTGATCTCCATTCAAATTCACACACTTATTTGCATCATCATGTGTCATCCACATGTAGTCGTCATTAACATTCAATTTAAAACACGTGATGTACTTTATAATGGACATCGTACAGGTTTAAATTCGATGCTCCTTTTATGAAATTTTTTGCTCATATGCGAATTTGAATACTTGAAAAGAGCTGTTGACAAATGGAGACGAAGTTGAAAAGCCATTACCGAAAATATATGCGTGTTCAATGATTTAGAATGCATAAATGCGTAATCGCGTGCCGACTTTGTCAGTTACTGTTGAATGACTATTTATCGATGCGAGATCAAATTTGACGAAAATGAACGATTGAAATTGAATGACAAAAGAATGAAATCGGCCGCAAAAACGTATATCTTCAAATCGGAATTGTTAAAAGTTTGTGTATATTACAATTACTGCACACAGTATTTTACGACAGTTAATTAAATTCAGCGCGGTGCTGTATTCCATCTCTGTGAAGGCACAATATTTTCCAACAGTTCATTGGCCAGGCAGTGGTAATACATGAAGATCAAAAATAAATGTATGCCAGGAATTAATTCATACGGATCAACTTCAAAGTAACAAACTGTGGAGGTTTTCCATTGATGGCAATACGAGATGCCCATTTTGATAATTAAAAATGCAGACAAAATTATCTTTAATATGGTATATGACTCAATGATTATTATCAAAATCATCTACGGAAAATATGTACAGGAAAAAGTGTTTACTTTTTTCTTTTTTTCTGCTGAGTGTATATAAAAGGCATAAAATGCTCCTTGTGATTGTAAAATTAACTCCTAGTTGCTCCAACGTTGACGCAGTATCATCCCAATTAGTTGCATCCTAAACCTTTTTAGGGAAGAAGAAATCATCACACTGGAGTGGGGAGCTGGTTCCAATAGCATATGACACTTGAAAAGAAGGAGTTTTGAAATCTAGAGGTCAGGCACGATTTCGTCATCTTTTGGTCATGACAATACTGTATTTATTCGATACCGTTTTTTCTTTTCTTTTTTTCTTTCTGTTCAGAAGGAGCCAGAGCTCTCCATCTGGGTGAAAATGACCAGGAAATCTGTTCAGCAATGGAAATGATTTGCAGCTCAATGACGGTTTCCATGGTACCCAAACTGATGACCGAAGATGAAATAAGACGAGCGGGAAATCATCCCATGCTGGAAGGAAAAACTAGATTCACTTGTAGACTTCCCGGTATGTTTAATATGCCTTTGACGGGGTTGTCATTGACGAATGTGTCTTGCTATACCATGTAAATTTGTTAATGGTTAGATTTTTAATCCTATAAAATCTAAAAATTGTCGTTGGATATTGGAAGAAAAACAAGTGTTTCCAGATGTTTTATTGCGTTTTCATTTTTTTCTTATAATATCATGCACACTTTTTTCAGTGATCCTTTATTAATTCCATTTCCTTTGAAAATATAACAGTTAAAAAACATACATATCATATAAATAACATTTGTCATAAATGTTCATGTACGAAACATATTCCATGAAAACAAGAATAATCACTCAATTCATTTTAAGGCAGAAATCAAGCAGGAAAAAAAAAAATAGGATGAATTATCCGGTCAATTTCTTTTTAACTCAAAAAAAGTACATATACAATTATAGGCATATTAGCCAAGCACTAAAAAGAACAACAGAAAAGTGGAATCTCTATTATTTCAAAAGAACAACAGCAACAAAATAAAAAGCACAAGCACACAAGCACACACACACACATTTTGGTTTACTTCGGATTTTCACATCTCTCAGAGAAATATTGATATCATACTGGATTCAAAGGATGTTAACCTGCAAGATTCCCAAATGAAAAATGGAAATTTCATATTCATGGCAAAACCGACCGTCTGATGACCATAATGGTGCAGATCATGCACTTAATAATGCAAAAAAGAAAAACAACCAGACAACATCGAACAAGGAATTCATACCCAAACAATATAGCTTTGCTATGTTGTCATGGGAACACCATTAAAGTGCGGGTCAGTTGATGCATGCTGAATGTTATTAAGGGCGACGGAGCATGTAATGCATATTCAATTTGATACACACAGATGTGTATATGCGTGTGTGCATTTATGCGTTATTTGTGATGAATGAGCAATCATGAATGCGCAGACGGCCTGATATACTGTCAGTATGTAGCGAGGTCAAATAATTGAAATGTGGCAAGAATTAGTTTGTCTAGTTTAGGATGGATAGACTTTGAGTGGTATTGAGTGACGGCTATACTCCTTTAAAGTAAATGGAATGATATGTCATTTGTATTGTTAAAAGGATAGTATAGTATTGGTGGAGGAGAGGATTTATTTTTAAACTTTTTACGAAATACTCAGAAACCACATATGAAATGCTACAGAGCATGCAATTCTAAGAGGAATTCAAAGCTTATTTTTATGAAAATCGGTTCTGAAATGGCTGAGATATCCACAAAAAAAAACAAAAAACAAAGCAATTCAAAATGACGTCATGAACTCTAGTAGTCTTCTTATCCATAACAACACCAAAACTTTAAAAATTGATAACTTTTGCATCTATTGTCGGATTTTCCTCAAACTTTCACAGATGTATTCTACTAATGCTGCTGCTTTCATTCAATTCACTTTGCTATTTAGGTTTTGGTTTCCTTTAAAATACTAAACTACATGTCTTGAACAAAATTGCAATCAAGTAATCCTTAATCACAGAATCAGTGAAAATCTGATTTACAATGAGGTGTATGTATAGGCCAGTGGTCCCTTTTGCCCGACGCATGGGGTAAAATGGACATTCGTTTTGTTTTTGTTTTTGTTTTTTCTTTTTTAAAGAAGTAATTACTGATTTCAGTAAAACTATAAGGGGTTTTGGAGAATTTTTAGTAAGGAACAAACAGCATCAACCAAATCTCATCTTGTTGCATCAGAAGAAATTCAAAGACGATATAAAATAAACCTGTCCGTTTTAATCCATTTCCCCTATGACTGAACAATTAATTTCAATCTTTTCCCCTGTGCTTACACTTTCAAAGTTAAAAAGTTTCAAGACAAGGAGGCTTCCAATTCTGTCTCTGTGTGAAGGAGATTGTGTTCTTGATCGTGTTGATGGACATAGATACATATCATAATGGAGATTTGTCTCTTTTTTTTTTCAGATTGTGCTTCTTCACCTTGTGACAATGGGGGAAACTGTTCGGAGACATACACCGGATACAAGTGCTCCTGCGGCGAAGAATTCTTCGGCCGAGACTGCTGTAAGAAGCAAATCATTTTCCTCCTTCTTTCTGCGATTGTGTTTGTGTGCACTTGTGTGTGGGCGTGTGTGTGTGTGTGTTTTCCACTAGATATATTATGTGTTAAGATACTTTAAACAAGCCACACAAGCCACATTCATGACTTTTAACATAAAATATTTTTTTCATTAAACAGCAAACATAAACATTTTCAATGTATGTATGTATATGTATATATATATATATATATATATATATATATATATATATATATGAAGAGTTTGTTTGCAAAAACCGATAAGTCCATTTTTGAAGATTTTTAAGTACGGTCTCTGTTATAAGGTAAGAAATAATACCTTTTAAATGATATATTGGTCACTACATATAAAGGTACATTTTTGAAATTATGGTCAAAAGAAGCAAAAATTTTCTTATTATTCTCTTTATTTTTCTTGACCTTTAATCGCAAATATCTCCGTTTGGCAAATATGGACTTATCGGTTTTTGCAAACAAACTCTTCATATATATATATATATATTATGTATGTATATATATATATTATATATGTATATATATATATTTTTTTATATATATATACATATATATATATATATATATTAATGTACTAACCAAAAACCCCGACAAGGGGAAAAAAACAAAGAAAACCCCTAAACAATCAGTACCTTCTTCTCCTATAAACAGGAAAACTCCGAGAAAATGAACAAAATTCTGGTTACTGAAGAAGGTACGTAGGCGACCTACTTCTCTTTCATCTGTGAATAGTTGAACGTCTCTAATGTCATCCCGGGCATTCTCTTTTATGTCTATCGGAGATATAGTAACTGGTGATTACATCTGCCACAGCATCCTATTGACTTCATTTTCGTCATACTACAGGCCCCTCTGGGTACCTCCGTGAGCTAATTTTTGCGCTGGTGAATGAAAATAAGAATAATGTGCACATCTTTGGCACTATGGTGTATGCGAATCCAAAATCCTATTATGTAATTAAGCAGACGCGTTTCGTTTCGTTTCGTTTCCTGCTTTGAAGCATGCAACGTAATTCACACACCAGACAGCGGTACCCAACGAATCTACAACTTTCATGGACTGAACCTCAGAACAAATATGACGTCACTGGATTTTGAAGTCAGCGCGGGCCACTCAGCTCGCATCGCCTTAAAGATGGCGCCTTCTCAAACAAATATCCCATATGAGATCGGTGAGTTTCTTTACTTTGTAGCGTAGCCGGGGAGCGGTCCAAGAGCCTTAATTCTTGTGTCTACAGGTATAATGTGTACTATGTGTAGCAGCACATCAGCACCTTATTCATATAGCTCTCATATGCAGCCTATCTCATACACCACGTCTATATACGTGCATTCGGACTCACTATAGGCGCATTAGAAACCCAGGCATATCATTCTCCCAATCAACCATACAGCAACCCATTCACAGGGTCTAGTATTACAGACTACCAGTTGCAAGAAGGAGGCTTGTGTGGAAACGACAGTCCGAAATACGGTTCAGTGCAGCATTGCTATATTATGTTTCCTGTTGGACATTACAACCGATGGTTTTCTCTGCTAAGCTCTGTGTGGTTCCCCATTAATTCTATAGTTTATTACCAAAAAGGAGAGAGTGCTGTGGACCCGCACTTACCCCCCAACCCAACTGAAAACTTGTGCAGTGAGCTCGCGGTATTTATACCCTCTCGAGCCAGGGTCACGTGACTTATCCTTTCTTATTAACCCATCATGTATCAACATGAATTGGAGTACTATACTACCCTACTTCTATGACTTAATATTTTCTGAGCCCTTTTCCCTAGGGCTTCTGGCCTTTTTCCCTACTTTGGACATCATTAACCTTGGTTTCTGTACAGGGTGTATCACAAAACTATAGGGTGTTCCAAAACCTTCTATACAATTTCTCCATTGGAAATGCACGGGGGCAAACTCTATGGGATTTTTACACATGTTCAGAAATTAAGGGCATGAGCCGCATATTTTAAAGGTGCCCTATCGCATTTTCGCCACACTACCCCCTCCTTAAAATGAAACCTACTCCTGGAGGTTGGTGTGGAATGTTTTGTCATTACTCCCTCCATTATCAACTGTATTAAAAATCAAACATATCAAGTTATATTCCCACTATTATCTCGTACTTCCCCTATGAGCTTTTGGGTGTCAACAGAGCTTGCAGATTACAAACTTGGAAATGTATTTACAAAGTGTACATATATACATCCTGAATCATGGAGTTTGAATTTTGGTGGGGCATTTCTCCCCATTCCCATGCCGAAATGTTAGGACATAGTTGGGTTTTCCTGTAATTTGCTTCTTCTACCAATTTCTTATTTATGTAAACCGGGAACAAAATCAAACTTTTCCAAACAATATAATTTGGGACCTCCATGATTCGGGCTTACAGGTTGAAAACAATCCAATTCAACAGTTAGACTTATGTCTATACTTTCTTCGTCTTCTTCTCTTCTTCATCTTCTTCGAGAACTTCAATTTCTTCTATGTCTCATTACATGCATTATTTAACATCTTAGATTTTCTTCATCAATTCTTCTTCTCAAACGGGCACGGTAGTCACCGGGGTTTGTGTGGTCGATCATCCTCAGCTACAGTGTGTGTCGTTGATCATCCTCTGCTGCATTTCCCAGGTTTGTGTCGTTGGTTCTCAGCAGCTAGCCAGGACGTGGGGCTAGCTTCGTTTTATAACACAATCCAAAATGTCTTTTTTTCTTCTTTTTTTCTACTCGTTCCCATTCAAACCAAAATTTGCCAAAATAAATCAGGATACAATTTGGGTTGGATGAGTGTGGACCAGTGTCTGTATGTTAAACCACACACAGTGAAAGGTGCTACCACTCCTCATCCGAATTTGGACATAATACCACTACGTATTAACGACGGAGGACGATCACTGCCACAGTCTCGTCCATCAGACCCGTTGCCTGCGATCCCAGTATGTCTTCATCAAATTCTGTGATCTTGAAGCTCCTTTATATTTTCATGTACAACGAGTTGCTAGATGATTTCATGGTCATCTTCACTAATTCCCATCTAAGGTAGAGCAGACCATTCCTCACATGCAACCTGTTCCATTGCATCCAATATGCTTTGAGTTCTGGTCCTTCCAGTGACACTTCTTCCCACGGTGGTCGATAATCTGCCTGTTTCCAAGCCATAACCTTCCGAAAAGACGCCTGTCTCTTCGTTGAGCATCGGCCACATGCCCAACTCACCAGCTACCATTGCCAGAGCACATCTGTTCTGAGCGTCCTCAGACAGATCCGACTGTATCCCACACTGTGAACCCGGACATTAGTCCCATGAGCTTCCTGCTCATCATCCGAAGCAAAACCCTTTGCCTCTTTCTGCTCACAATGCTTACAGTCCACGCATGGTCTACGTGAAAGCTCATCAGCGTTCCCATGCGAATTTCCTGCTCTATGCTGGATCCGAAAGTTATAAGTACCGAGGAGTTCAAGCCATCGTGCTACTTGCCCCTCCGGGTTTTTAAACCCCATCAACCACCGAAGTGCCGCATGGTCAGTACGTATCAGGAATTCTGCTCCATAGATGTAAGAGTGAAAGTGTTTCACTCCCTGAACGAGTGCCAACAACTCCTTCCTAGTCACACAATACTGCCTTTCTGCTTTATTCAAGGCACGGCTGAAGTAAGCTACAACACGTTCCTGGCCATCTTGTACCTGTGAGAGTACTGCGCCGATTCCGTCATTGCTTGCGTCTGTTGTCTTTGCTTGTTCTGATAGACTCTTCTGTAGTCTCGTCATTGGCTAGCACCTCATCTACTTCCTGACATGTTGCTACCTTAGTGTTCTTGTATATCGTCTGTGTCTCTTCAGCGACGTTTGCTATCCTTATTGGGACTGTGTCTCTGCCTGTGCCTATTAGTACTCTAGCTACTAATAGTGGGTATTTCTCCACGAACTTCTCATTCGGCTCCACAATCATACCATTCGGTAATGTGGTTGGTACCCCATCTAATCTCCCTGGGACAACGATCTCTTCTCCTGCCTTAATGCATATTGTCTCTGTTAAACGCACTGTGTAGACGGTTGGGTAGTCATGCTGCTCTGCATCAATAATTTCATCTCCAACCCGAACCATATTCTGACTTGGTTCAATCGTACATTTGAAAAGCTGTAACAGATCCATCCCGATTATTGCTTGTGGCTCTATGTCAGCTATCCAAATGTCATGACGCAGGGTGACATTTCCAATTTTGATGCTCATTTTGCCCTTCCCTTGTATTGGTTTGGTTTCCCCATCTGCCATGGTCATGTCTACATCAGTCCACTGTAATTCAGGCTTTTGATTTGGTTCGAATTTCTCAAACGCCCTTGTACTTAGTATTGTTGCATTTGCTCCCGTATCTACCAAAGAGTGGATTTCTTGCCCATTGAATTCTACAGGTATAATGATGCCGTCTGTTTCTCCACTGCAAAAGCGCGTAAACACTGTATGGGGCCGTGAGCTATCTACTGCCGGTCCCCGACCCCTGGACTCGGCTGGGCTGAGTTTCCCTGCCTACTTTCTGCAGTTCCACCGTGTTGTGCATGCATTCTACCTCCGGGGCTCTGGTTCTTACTTTCTTTCTGCAAATGCCCAAGTCTTCCACATTTCCAGCATCTCGGCGAACCAGATGAACGCCCGCCCATTTGTGTTGGCTCAGAATCTCTGTGGAAGTCAGTCTTTTTCGCCACCCCTGCCTTTGACAGCTCTGCCATAACTGCAGCTACAATTTTCTCCACTGCATCTGAAGAAATGACTGCTCCATCATCTTTTACATTGCCCATCTTATTCCCAACGTTAACGTTACGGACCTGTTTCCTTTGGGGGAAATTTCGCCTACGCTCTGCTATTTGGAAAGCCTCAACTTCTACAGCAGCCCCAATAGCCTCCGTAAGTGAAGTAGGATGAGCGTTATACACTCCAAATCGGATATTAGGGTCCTGAATCGCATCTATGAAATGGTCTTTAGCTAGAACATCTTGCAGCTCCGCCTTTGCTGTAGGATACGCCCTCCCTCATCTAGCTTGCCTTGTGGTTGAAAAATGGTTTCATCGCTTTCCATGCCTGGACTGCCAACTACATTCTCCATTGTGATAGTATGGGCTCGTATCACTGGATCTTGGGATTTCAAAACGCTTTTCTTGACGTATATCCCTGCATACTACAATTGCCTGTTTCAAAATCTTCCCAAAATCCCACCGCTGCCACCAATTTTTGTAGCGTAGCCGGGGAGCGGTCCAAGAGCCTTAATTCTTGTGTCTACAGGTATAATGTGTACTATGTGTAGCAGCACATCAGCACCTTATTCATATAGCTCTCATATGCAGCCTATCTCATACACCACATCTATATACGTGCATTCGGACTCACTATAGGCGCATTAGAAACCCAGGCATATCATTCTCCCAATCAACCATACAGCAACCCATTCACAGGGTCTAGTATTACAGACTACCAGTTGCAAGAAGGAGGCTTGTGTGGAAACGACAGTCCGAAATACGGTTCAGTGCAGCATTGCTATATTATGTTTCCTGCTGGACATTACAACCGATGGTTTTCTCTGCTAAGCTCTGTGTGGTTCCCCATTAATTCTATAGTTTATTACCAAAAAGGAGAGAGTGGTGTGGACCCGCACTTACCCCCCAACCCAACTGAAAACTTGTGCAGTGAGCTCGCGGTATTTATACTCTCTCGAGCCAGGGTCACGTGACTTATCCTTTCTTATTAACCCATCATGTATCAACATGAATTGGAGTACTATACTACCCTACTTCTATGACTTAATATTTTCTGAGCCCTTTTCCCTAGGGCTTCTGGCCTTTTTCCCTACTTTGGACATCATTAACCTTGGTTTCTGTACAGGGTGTATCACAAAACTATAGGGTGTTCCAAAACCTTCTATACAATTTCTCCATTGGAAATGCACGGGGGCAAACTCTATGGGATTTTTACACATGTTCAGAAATTAAGGGCATGAGCCGCATATTTTAAAGGTGCCCTATCGCATTTTCGCCACAACTTGTTGAAAGCAATATACATTTTACTAAGTCAATATTGAGTATTCCATATTTTCTGAAAGAACTACCCTTTTTCTACATTGTTCATAAGTTTCCTCCCTTGTTGAAAGCATATATGTTTAGTTTATTCTAGTGCTTTTTCTCATAATAATATCAATGCTATTTGATGATTTTCATTATATGCACGTACACTTGAATGTACATTGTGTACCACTTTATAGCAATGCATGTATCCAGCGATTGAGTAAAACGATGGGAAACAAGATTCAATGCTCAATCCTCCAAAGTCACCAAGATGATGTTATTGCAATAAGGTGATGACAGTATTTATATTTGTCCTTTAAGTGATACATTGATCTTTTGCGTTGGGTAAGGGATATCAAGTCAGCAATCATGTTTGTTAAAGCCAATCAAAATTATGTCCTTCTTTTGTAGTCTGATAGGGGCAGTCCCCCCCCCCCCCAACAAAAATTCTATACCATTTCTTTTCTTGGGCTCAGACATAGGATTTTCAATTGATTTGGTAAGTTTAAAATAAGAAAATCACTCAATACAAAAGTGTTGTTGCTTTTGTTGGTTTTTTTTTTCTATTTCTGGCTAATAACATTTCCTGGATGTCGTTAGCCGAGGTGAGACAGGTATTATCGCACCACCTGTCAACACCTCATCACTTTATGATTGACGTCTTTCTAATATCCCATCGAAAGTTGTACATCAGATCGTTCAATTTTAATTATACAAAATGCAAAAGCACCTCCCCATTGTCTCCATTACATACCTATACTTGTCATTTATGAAAATGTTTTTCAACGTGTGGATATGGATAATACCGTATTATCAATATTAGTTCACATACTTCTATAAACATATACATATATACATACATGTATATAATTATATATACAATATCATAGCTCTCATTTATGTTACTGAAAATTCATTGCGTATCCGCATGATACAAAAAGATCATCTGTTATGAATGCCTAAACTCTTTACTATTGCCAGCATGTATTACTTTATGATGAACTTCGATACATTTCTGAAATGTGTGCATATTTATTCATGATATTTGTGAATGTATTCACTAAGGTTCACGTAAAAACGTGTGCATGATGGCGAATATACTAAATGTTTAAAACCTTCAACTTTTGTAAACATTTTTTTCATAATCCTCGATGCATGTCTGATATGTAATGTGTGCATTGATCAATCATTAATGCATTCACTAAAATTTAGGTTAAAAAAATGTTTTCGAACAGTTCTTGGTGGAGATGGAAACACAGTTACAAAGATTAAACGTCTCGGTGTGTTGAAGCTTCGCACGTTCCTGTCCAGCGACAACGTGCTGTCTGGGCCTCTAGTGTACGATCGCTTCTGGCTGAACTTTGCCTCGGGAAACTTTTCAGTCGGTCGCTATGGCAACGCAGAACCGTTTTTCAATTGGTTGGATCCAAACCCGTTAGAGTTCAGATCCATCGGACTTATGACTTGGCATGGGTCAACTGGTCGATGGAAGTTTCACTCGTTCTGCTAATGTACAATACGATTGTTTTAGAACCAGAAGGTAACAGATGCAAATGACTGAATATAAGAAAGCGATCCTCAAAGTAATGTCAGGCTCATATTCCACTGCTATAACTGCTACAAGATCATCGCGAATAAATTGAAAGATTTTGGATAGCATATTGGTTTATTACTCAAAGAGCATCTAAATTGTACGTTATTGCTTTGTTTATGTGACACTCTATTATCCATTTAAATTTACACTAAATCTTACCCCAGAGCGGTAAGTCACTGTATCGGGACATGGATTACATGAAGTCAAAATGGGCTATTAATGATGCTACGTCTATGTTTCATCGTTGCTAACATCTGTTTAAAATTACACTAAATCATGGCGCTCATTTCATAAAGCACCATACAACAATTGCAACTATTATGGGACCCAATTTCTGATAGCGCGCTATAAAACATGCTGAATCCGTGTCTAGGTATAGATACAAGTGTGTGCGTGTAACATGAAGACCGGGTCACTGTACTACGGACTCTCAGTAAGAGTAACCCCAGTCGAATCTTTGTTGTTGTTGTTTTTTTTTTTTCTTTTCTTTTCTAAAGACAGCGTCACAGGTAAACCGCAGAGAAACTTGATTATGCGATCGAAATTATGTACAATTTTATTGAACAGTCATGATTAAAGAAGGAACATTAGCACATTGCGTACTTTGCTGCGTTCCAGTAGCCAATTTTCATTCTGTAAATTTGGACTCTTTATTGGAGATTATATCTATATTCATAGTAATATCAAGGTGTTTTCACAATATTGCTACTGCCCGCTTCTTTATGGTATCAAAAATGATTTGAAAGGGATTCCATGTTTTCCCGTTGTTTTTAAGGCCAGATTTAAAGTAGATTTTTCATTGCAGTGTAGATAAAAATGAAATGAACATTGCTATGGTACCTGACACAGTAAATGAAGATATTTAGGATAATGATATTGCTGGATTTTTATGCCCCCCTCAACAAAGTGGCCGGAGGCATTATGTTTTCGGGTCGTCCGTACGTCCGTACGTCCGTCCCGTTTTGTTTTTGTCGATATCTCAAGAACCGTGAGGTGGTTTTGCATCAAACTTGGTATGAGGGTATATCCTGGGGGGACAATACTTTGTTTGGATTTTAGGGTCACGGGGTCCAAGTTCAAAGGTCACAGGTTATTTGGTGAAAAAAAGGTTAAAATTTCATGTTTTTCTCCATATCTCGCAAATGGTTCAAGGTATCTTCATGGAACTTAGTATATATGCATGTACCGATGGGCAGTGATTATCTAGGGAAGTTGGGGGTCATGGGTCAAAGGTCAAGGGGTCAAAGGTCAAGGTCAACTCCTCAAAATATCACTGCTTTCCTTATATTTATGCAATGCCTGAAGGATTTTTTTTTTTTAACTTGATGTATGCATGTATAACCCAATATAATTCTCTGGGAAGTTTCTTGCCAAAAGGTCAAAGGTCAATAGGTCAAAGGTCAAGTGAAAGTGCTAAATTGCACTTCTTCCTCCATATCTCAAAAGTAACTCAAGGTATTATCATGAAACTTTTATGCATGTTCTACCTAACAGTGATTCTCTTTGGAATTGTGAGGTCAAAGGCCAGGTTTATATAATACTATTTTACCATTTGATACTGAAATTTTACTTTTTCTCAATACCTTGAAAATTACTCAATGCATAAACTTATAAAAGGGTCAAAAGTCAAGTAAAAATCATCAGTTCCCCCAAATACCTGCACTCTGACGTTTTAATCATTCATCCAATTAAACCTAGTTCTAGGAAAGTGAACATTCAGCACATTTGTGGTAAACCTGTCATTTTAATATTTTGCCAATTGTGTGAAACTTTCATCACACATTGTCAAGACATTGTACTATAGACCTATTAGGAGAACCATGCATTATGGCGGACGCATACACCAGTCGCCATAGCGACATTTCTAGTTCATTAAAGTCATGCTTTCATGCCTGACACTTATTATGATGTCATCGGTTAATATGAGCACATTATAGTAACAGAAAAAAGTGATGATTTTATGGCACATGCGCAAGTCAAGTGGTCAGTGAGAGGAAAGTGGTGGTCATCACGGCAATGTTTTTCTTCTTTTTCTTCTTTTTTTTTTGCCAAACGTTATCTGACAATGTTGTGACCAGAGTTTGTATGATGTATTTAGCAATCCACCACTGCAAACCAAATGACTGACGTAATAAGAACATATCTGTTTTGCGATTGTGTATATTCTCCTTTATAACTACGTAATTCCGCAATATTCGATGTGTTGACGTTAAAAGGGTGTGTGACTACTATACTGTTACTGCCCTTCACCAAATATCCATGTCGTGAATACTTTTATCATCTTCAGTTACCATGGCTTCGCAGACCCAATCCTCTCTATATAAACGAGTTTTGTTCCGTCATTGGGACATATAGGAACATAAGGGGTTAATAGGGAGCTTTAGATTTGCGGCGCGGACGTTTGAGACGACGAGTGCGTTGAACGTTCTCTTCTCTCCCTGCGTCGTGCTGAAAAGTCGCCTTAGATTACGCTGGGACGCAACATATAAAAAATAAAATGGCGCTCCCATAATATCTATGATCGGTGCATCAAGTAGCTCTCTACGTCGTAAATTGAGCGGACGTAAAAATAGCCCAGAAGGCGTAGTGAAAAATTTAGACGACGCAAGCTATAAATAGATCGACTTGATGCGCGCGTCTGCGCGTGCTCAGAACATGTTTTTTTTTTTTCCCCTCTGAACGTCCCCGTCGCGGAAATCTAAAGCTCCCTAATATGATTCTTCAGGACGGTACCTAGGTGTTGAACGTTAGAGGATGGGAAAAGAAACTTGCCAATGCATTAGTTAGCAACGTTTGTATTAGGCTTCACATTATGAAACGCATTGATAAATTATTGAGCATGCATTAGAATTCATTAAGAGAGAAGGAATCTTAATGTTTGCTGATATAATTGTCATTGTTGGAAGTAAAATCCCACCAACATCAGACACAGCAATCATGATAACTGTATATATAATATATGTAACCGTGCACCACAAAACAAACAAAAAGTCGCACCCCTTGATTTTAAGTGAGGACTCAACAAAGGTGAAATGGTTCAACCAAGTCAATCTTGAGTTTTTTATATTTTCTGAAAAAGCTATCCTTCTTGTACATTATTCTTGAGTTTGAGATCATAAATTGAATGGGAAAGTGGGTTTTCAGCAGTTTTTCTACCATCCTTTTTGGGGGGAAGAGTAGAATGATCAGGCCTGTCTTAGAGGCCACTTTTCATGTCTTGAAATCCTTTGAACCCTCTTCACTTTCAACTCTAACAACTTTTGAAAGGATGATGCTACTGCTCTGAAAGTTGACATTTATCATGGTCAGAATGTGGTAACAGACCATGCTCAATTTCAGCTTAATCTGATAATCCCTTAATTGTGGGTGCCACAGTGGTTAATATCATGTTTTTGCCCCATTCATGGCACAGGTAGCACAGCTTAGTCAAGACTAAGCACTTGAATAGACCCTGTACACTTCAGAGCCTCTTTTCTCAGTTCACACTTTCCAGAGTGTGTGCTTTCCTGCCAGTATTTATATAGATTAGGAGAATCCATTTGAATTGAGTTATACACCATTTTAAAGCTTGGAGTCTGCTCATTCAGAATTCGCCCTTAACTAAAAATCCCTATCTGGCGACTTTTTGTTTGTTTTGTGGTGCAGGGTCACATATGCATAACACCTGAGTGTGTGTGTGTGTGGGTGGTTGGGTTTCAGTTAATAATGAAATTTGTGAAGTTTGAGTGATAGTGAATAAAGATTATATTAAAAAAAAAAAACGAGTGTGCGTGTTTTTGTGTTTCTCATGCAGGCGTGGTGTCTCTTCCAGCATAATTTACAGTGTAAATCCTTCTTATAAACAAAGATTATAAGTGGAGTTATACATTTAATGTGAATGGAGTATAACTTTCGAAACAATGACCAATTCCGTATTAAACTGGCATGGGAACTTGGGAAAAATAATATAACAAATTTCGACGTACAGTAAAGGGGACTTTTTCAGACTAGTAAACCTTCGGAATAACGTTCCTCCTGAATAACATTCCTCCGGAATAGCATTCCTCCGGAATAACCATATCTCATTTTTTGGATTGCACAGGCATTTGGCGGAACGATCCGAAGCTTATTTCATTTTCATATTGTCGAACCTTCGGAATAACAAACCCTATTCTTTTTTTATTTTCGATTTCTTTTTTCATTTACGGACTGGCCAACTTTCGTAAAAAAACATACCTACCCATTAAGAAAAATTTAGGGTGCAGATCAATGTCACAGGAGTACCTTTGCACCTTTCAGACCAGAAAGGTGCAGAGTTGCACCGTTAAAATGCTCCCACTGTACTGGTCTGAAGGGGTGAAAGTTGCACCCATAATGGTGCCACACTGGTAAAAGCACAGCAAAAAGAAAAATCTTAGTGTGTACGTTAAAACGAATCTTATTTTTTATTTTCGAATTAACCAATCTTCAGAAGACCGACTGTCAGAGGTAAACGGCACAGAAGGTTTTTTTCTTTCTTTCTTTCTTTCTTTTCTCCTACCCTCTTGTTTACGGTGGGCTACTCTCTAGGTAGAAATAATTTTTAGGCCAACAGCTGGCGAGATCGAGGTTGCAAGCTGCACCCTTCTCGCAGCGCGGTAAGAAATGCTTGGCTGGGTTTCCCGCGAATTTTGTTATGATTCATTTTGGTTATCAATAAAGGCCGCACCCCGGTATTTGAATAAAGAGAATGTAAGTGACAGTGAGTAATTAAATTACAGGTTAATTATTATTGTATTGGTATGGGAGTGAAAGGTTAGAATAAAGGGAATCGCACTGATTGGTGAGTGATAATGTATGCAAGGGTAACAGCGAGAGAGGGAACGTGAGAGAAGATAAATAGCTGTGAAGGAGGAATAAGAGAGGAGAAGCTAATCCGACACGAGAGTGGAAAGACCGTTTGTGCCCATTGGGAAGGGTCCAGGCTCGTCGAAATAGGAGGGAATCCAGGATAAGACTCCGCTGAGATCCGAGCTAAAAGGCTGTGAGGGAGAAAGCGAGAGAGAAATTGAACCTGTGATACTCCGAGGCTAAAGTATTCCTGCTGCTGAGCGGAATTGGCAGACGGGGTACTGGACGACAACTCCGAGGGCAGACGGCAACTCTCCGCGCGGGTGCAGGGCAGAAATAACTGTAAGTGGAGTTTATATGCTGATTTCAGTAATTTTCTTCCAGTTAGTTTTTTTAGGGACTCAATAGAGGCGCTGTGAAAACGGGGCGCCTGGTAGTAAATGACAATATTAGTTCTTTTGTATGAAGAGAACGATTTGATGTGTAAGGTGAGAATGAATTGATATGTTGAAGAAAGTAGGGTGGTAATTTTTTTGTGCAGAAATAAAGTACAGAAGTATATCCAACAGTGTTATAGCTGTAAGCCAAGAAGCTCGGTTATGGTTTATGCACACATTGTAAACATTGGTTATAGATTCGGGAGTTATAAATGATGATGAAGAGAATTTTCAGGTAGAGAAATGTTTTCGCGTGAATTTAAAGGAATAGTTATAGTAGTAATAGGTATTAAATATTCGCCATACAGAGCGCGAATGCCATGATGTTATAAGATGATTTTGATATTGATGATGTAAGATGATTTTGATATTGATGTTATAAGAAGATTGTGATAGTGATATTATGAGTGTGACACAGAATAGTCGCCGTGTAGTCGGGGAATATCAAAGTGAGAATAGAACAGTACTAATATGGATGGACATTATTGCGTTAGTGGTGGTTAATTGTAAATTTACAGCCGCATCCTTATATTGCTACGAGCTGAGGCAGTCGCATTGCTACGAGCTGAGACAGCCGCAGTGCTACGAGCTGAGACAGCCGCACCACTACGAGCTGAGGCAGCCGCAGTGCTACGAGCTGAGACAGCCGCACCACTACGAGCTGAGTCCGGGACCAGCCGCTGCTCGGTGACACAGTCACGGTCGTCAGCAGAGACGCTGTCATCACTGGCCGGGCCAGACTGGTCGACGTCGGCACCGACGCTGCACCCTAGCGATCTACAAGACGCACGAGGGCGCCCTCCAGCGACGTCATAGGACACAGAAGTCGGCAAGATAACGCCTGACAGTTGATAGTTACAGGAGCTCCGTAGGCAGTAGTACAAGTGTTGTGTAATTGTAACAGGGAGTTTGATGAGGTTGATTTAATCTAAGGAATTCAGTGGAATATTTGATTTAAGTATATAAGCAGATAATTCATTTATGTTCCATTGCGTTATGATGAGATTTGTCAGAAAACATAGAACCCGCAGAGGAATCAAATTTTTGTTTATTGCATTTTGAATCCAAAAGAAAAAATCCTCACGCTGTGTTATTTACGTGGTCTATACTAGAGTAAAGTAGCGCAGTAACTTCCCCCTGACACCGACGCAAATTCTATTTCATTGTTTCGAGCAACCAAACACTACCAAATATTGGAATCAACTCGCCTATCTTTTTTTTTTTTTTTTTTTTAAGGACTAGCCAACATTTAGGTACACGAAAATTGTGTTTGTTTCGGAATAAGGAACCTGCCGCTTAACGAGCATCCGAAATGACGAACATCACCCAGTGATATAAAATGAAAAAATAAAATGAAAATATTAGGGGATACCAAATAATAAGTTATTCTATATCCTTAATACACGTTATACTGTATATCACTTCTGTCTTTGGATCTCCTTCAGACAGCAAATGTACCTTGAATTTGATGATGAGTCAGGAAAGAAAAATAATGGCCTTGTTGATAGCGTTTAGTTTGTAAATAATATCAACAGATATAAGGCTTTACACTTCCACAAAATTTTGATGAAAAATAACAGACAAAGGAAATAGAATCTCAGTTGGAAAGGTAAAGTGGTTTGTCATGCTGTCAATATTCATAATATTGTTAATATTTGGGACTGCAAAAGAGTAAAATACCCTCCCTTAGCACAGGTGCCCTGATTGCATGGGCAGGAAGCCACTTATTGGGCTAGATCATCGAGAATGGACACGAGGTCGATCAGGAGCTGGAGAAAGCTGTTAGATTTAGGTTGCTTTCGGATGGAATGATGACGTCATGATCAAGGCCATGGGCGACAATGGGGGGGGGGGGGGGAGAATATAATTTTACCCTCCCTTCCCCCCTTATATCCGATGATCGTGATGGAGAAAGAAAAAGTAATACACGCTGACTGCTACAGCATGATAAAATATATAAAAAGTATTGTTTAATTTCAATTCTAAGATTGGAAAACCTTCCCCGCTTGATCTTTCCTACAGAGAAGTATGCGTTTTCATTAGATTTCATCGAAAAAAAAATCAAGAATATTCCATAAAAAAAGTGCACAGGACCGTTTGATTTCCATCCTGAAGAGATGAAAAAGCTAACTCGTGTGTGTCTGTGTGAGCCTAACATGCGGATAAACTGGTGACAGATAACATAGTCTTTCACATTTATTATTCTCAGAATGTTTGTTTATTTATTTATCTGTCTCTCTATTCTACTGTTTGATTGGAAATGTTCCAAAGTTCTCAGAAGAAGTGTCCACCACATCGTTTGATTTCAATTTTGAAAATGCACAAACTCCTCTGGGTAAGATGGGGATTCCCCAAATGAGCACACAACCCCCGCTCCCCCCCCCCCCCAAAAAAAAAAAACCCGGCTCCGCAGCTTTGCAACCAGGACTGCGCACATTATCCTGTTGCCATACCCCATCCTGGAAATGAATCGAGAAGCCCGTGATCATGGCTAATGAAAAAAAAAAGATTTACATTAAAAAGAATAACAATGGGGATGGCATAGAGAGGAGTAAATCGACTCACGATGAATACAAATAACTGTAGTGATACAAAGGCGTGCAGATACACAGACGAACACACACACATTGAAAACCATAAGCAGTGATTTCCTTTTGCGTCAATGTACCCCGAGAAGTTCACAAAGCTGAAACGTCGTATATTCACCGCTTCTGATTGTAGTGAAAATGTTTCTATAACGTCTGTTGACGGTTATCTTGGCGAACGCTTTGCAGCAACAACTCATTGACTTCATTTTCTCTGCTGGACTGGTATTGGTTGGCGTTAACAAGGCATTCACTTTCAAGCTACCTTTACCAGAAGATAACATGGCAAGAATTCTACACAAAATTATTGGGACATTGATTCTGTGTGGTGAGTTTTTCTTTCAATAATATTCGAATTATATTTATTATTGTCTACCTGATGTCACAAACAAAAATTGTACTATTTCTAATGACTGTACATAATATGTTGTGTATATCTAACTGTGTCCATTCATTCATTCAATGTCTAAAAATACATAATAATACATCATGTCGTACATGTATGATCTTACATAGGTAGATATAAACATACAGACAGATAGATACATTGTATATAAAGAAATAGATAAATAGATAGATAGAAGGATGGATAGATAGATAGAGAAAAAGAGAGAGAGAGAGAGAGAGAGAGAGATCATACCATTACACTTTGTAACTATTAATGCTGAATTATATTCCCTAAGCGCTAAGCAGCTACAGCAGCTTTAGGTTGTTTAAAGTTGTTGTTGATTTTTTCTTTTTTTTTTAACAGTCTGATTTGTACATTATGCATGTCATGTGATAAAGTCGGGGATAAACACTTAACCTTGAGTTTTGCTAAAATCCATGAAAAAAAAATGGCAGGATTGTCAAGGAATAGTTGACATTATAGATTCAAAGTGTCGATCAATTTTTGTCTTTTCTTGGATAAATACTATTTTAGAAGAAGAAGATCATTGTCACAAATGGTATAGGTACCTTCAAAGTAGGTTTACAAACATAATAGACAAATTGGTGAAGAAAATTCATTCAATGGCGTCACATACTACTAGTTCAATGCAAAAGCAGAGTTTTCATCAAAGAAACTCATAGATTCACAAACTCCGTCCCAAATTAATCCTGAAATGTATCATCTCGATGAAGAGTCTACTGAATAAACCTTATCTAGTCTTCCAGAAGAGTCGGCATCTTTCCTCATCACTCGGACACTTATGCACAGCTTCACGTTGGAATAGTGGGCAAAATACCGGCTTTCGCACCCCCACACACACGCACACTCAAGCACTCATACAGTAATCGTAAATAACCCTAAATTTCAGGGTAACCCACATGCTCGAATTTAAGTGCATATGTGTATAAAGTGTACGAACGTGATTGGTTTTTTTTTTTTTTCTATTTTATACCAGTATGTTTCGATCAGGTGTCACAAGGAAGCAAGGCAATATTCTGTTTACTTTGCTGTCTTCCATTTTTCTCGTCCTGTTCTCTTTTGTAGTGTCATTTCATGTCTTCAATCCTGTTTTACGTCTGGTCGTACACGTTTTTTTATTCTTTTCCCCATTCTTTTTTTTTGTTTGTTTTGTTCAGTTTTCCACAATAATGCAACTTTCTCTTGAGTGGATCCCTCCAATTTAATAATGTTAGCAGAACAACTCTAGCATGTCTATGGAGGTGGATAGATCGGCAATGACAAATCGCATGCCATAATCAATGTATTATTGTTTTTCTCACTCTAGGATCTGATGACGAGAAAAATACTTAGCAAATACACGAACAAAAACTAGATTTGTTAAAGGCATGATTTACCATTTCCAGATGAAGCAAAAACCCATCTTTAGTGCTTCAAAATAGTTGAACAAAGTGAGTTAGGGATAAAAACAACCAATGTAAAAATTTTAATCAGTATTACGATCAATGTTAAGTATTGTTAGATATACAAAATGAGAACAACAGTTATGATAAGAATGTTTCTAGACTAAAACGTCTACAGTTATGGTTTAATGGCGAAAATAGTGATGTCTCCTTATATCTTAGGCTTTATTACGAAATTTGTGCATGGTAGGATGTTTTTTTTTTATGATACAACTGGCCTACACATAATTAAATATGATATCTCGAACATTGTTAACATCACTGCTCCCAAATGGTAAACTATACCTTTAATTGTTGCGTGATTTTCTTAGAAAAAAAACCCCCAAACTATAGTTTTTTCCGCCCAATTTTATCAAGTTCGAGCGAATTTGAATGATCACCGATATCGACATTCAAAAAGCTAACTAGTTCATTCAATTTCATTTTTTATCAGCATGCGATTTCATGAGTTTCTCACATAAGGGTGTAAAAATGGCATTCAAATTAAAAGTGGAAATGCAGGGCATTCAATTTCGCATCAGCACCGCCGTGGAGAGCATTAAGGAATTCAAATTCACGATAAGGCAAACAATTACAAAGTATGGGCAGTATTTTTCGTTACTGCTTTTATTCTTTGTAGTCACTCAGATGTTTGAATATGCAAACTTGAAGATAATATAAAGTTTTGGTACCTCAAAAGTTTCCCTGAGTTTCCTTGTCTTAGTTTGTGTTTCAGGTTAAAGTGCCTTTCATATAACTAACACTGTGAGACTTACTCGCCCCAAAGAGCTCTCATGTCTTAGTAATCATGCAATAATGGTTTCGTACCAGAGCAGAGCGGGCTCTGAAAATTCGAACGAGCCGTTAGTTTGACTCGGCGCGGTTACGCGACAATCAATATACATGCACTCTAAAAACACAAATGTTGAATTAGCATTTAAAAGGGCCGAGGAGTGACAACATTTTCAAAGTGTTGGTTTTCCTGCTAGATTCAACATTTAAAATGTTATTTTAAAAGTTGGATGCAACACTTCAAAAAATGCTGTCACTCCTCGGCCCTTTTAAATGTTGATTCAACATTTGCGTTTTTAGAGTGTGTATTGTACGAAACCATTATTGCATGATTCAATGACATGAGAGCACTTCGGGGCGAGTAAGTCTCACAGTGTTAGTTATATGAAAGGTACTTTAACCTGAAACACAAACTAAGACGAGACATGAAAACTCGTCACATTGAGGACGAGTTAGGTGATACGCTTGGGGTCATCAGATGAAAGTTATCTGTGATCGACAAAGAAAAGAATGTGATATAGGCACCTTGAAGTTATATTGAGCGTGCATGCGAAACCGTTTCTGTAACCACTCGGCCACGGGTCATCCACGGAAATGGTAAGACCAAAAAAAAAACCAATGTATAGATATAACAGGGGGAAAGTCAATGCCCACTCAACTAACGTGGCCGTGTGAACATCTATTGCATTGCTAGACGGAAAAGCGGCCTTGTAACGACTGAGGTCGCTATGCTATTTCTGGCAACTTGGGAAAAATACGTCCCGCAGACATAAAGCCTATAATCGGGTGGTTTTGATACCATGGCTTTAATCACAATTTTCAGTGTAATGACGTCATCAAATTACAAAACAATGACATCGTCTTGAAAGACAATTGTTCAAAGTACAACACCTCAGTCGTCGTCATTACATACTATGATCGGTTTGACAAAGTCAACCTGCAAAATTTTGCTGCAGTCGAAGCAATGTGGTCTCCAACACATAAAAAAGAGGGATATGGCGTGTGTGTGTGTCTGTGTGTGTGTATAGGTGCGTTTATATACGAACGTGATTTCTACATGGACGAATATGTAATACAAAATTGAAGAAAAAAAAAGTAAAATAGCTAAATATTTTGTTTCGTGATCTTGTGGGGGTTCGAACCCGTAACCTCACGTCTCTGAGACGTCGCCTTTAACCACTCGGCCAGACGTCTCGACGAGAAAATATGGGGAACGTAAACTTATGTATGTGAAAGATACATGAGGAATCGTTTTGTCCACATTCCATTTTCATTTTCAGTTTTTAGCTGCAAAATTGTCAAACTGATGAGGAGATTTCAAAGAATAAAATGCATGATTACTGCAGCTTATTGTCTCAGCTACAACATACTAAAGTTTCAGAGGAAATGAAGCAAAATCAGCTGAGATAAAGGTGCTTAAACGTTGTCAAGTCAATGCACATTAAAAAAAAAAATCACCTCCCATAGACATAACACGTAAACTTGTCTGATTTTGAGTCTTTACCTTTAATAACAATTTGAAGTATGATGGTAAGTCTTCTCGAACCAAGAGTGTGGAACTGAAGCTTCTACGTGAAAGATGAATCATGACGATCACCCGTGACCGACACATCTTCAAAGGGATCAGTTATTAGAAGTGGAAGCCCTCGTGCCAACATTATTTTCTCAGCAATTCCAAAGCAATGATACCCTTACATTTAGGTATACCATAATTTCCCTCTGAAATGATTGGTATCATTCATGTACAATTGCTTTCCTTGTCCATAAACTTTGCTTTACAAACTTTCAGTGAAAGGTGTCATAACATAATTCTGTAACTCCATTAGCAGTGATTGACTACATAAAATAATAAAGATATATCAAATTGAACGCTTAGCGCGTATAACTAAGGGGGATTTTAGCCTGATGCTGTGTTATTCACTGCTCAGATACCAACAACACTCATTACCTACGGCTACGTATAGAGAAACAGCCATGACTAAAATAAGGTTTTCCTTTTCTTTGGCAGATAGACACACAACCCCTTTGAACACACTATAATTGACAAGGAGGGACATGAAAAAGTTCATTACTACTACTAAACAGTGATGCTTTCTCCTCATGTGGCACAAGATACCTCTATAGCGAAATAAAACCTGTCTACAATTCCGTTATTGGGTCAAACAATAACAACCTGGAATTTCAAAGAGACGAGCGAGACGCCATACACCTGGCCTAGAATTAATTTATTCAGTTGCCATTCCTGCTCCAGTTGAGTTATGTAAATTATTTTCCGACCTGTCTTGTGCAGTGTAACAGGAACAAACGTAGAGAAAAGGAAAGAGAAAACGAAAGGTGGCAAGCGGGACATTGTATACCAAGGGCAATTTACAACATTACGTATGATAAATGAAGCAAATCCAACCTCCAGCCTCCGACAAAAAAGGGAACTTGAGTGACTGTGTGTCGTGGGGTAATGACATCGGAATGAAGCTGAACTGCCACAAGAAAAACAAAGAAAGAGAGAGAGAAAAAAAAAATAATAGCGTCCTGCGGGTCCCGAACATCTCGTCCTAAGGTAGTGCATAATGACCATGCAGCGCGCTAAGCGACTATAAAGCCACACGGCTGTCCCGAAGATTGGATATGAAATTCATATCTTTATATCATTTAAAACATGAAAAAGTTCATTACTACTACTAAACAGTGATGCCTTCTATTCATGTTGCACAAGATACCTCTATAGCAACATAAAACCTGTCTACAACTCCGTTATTGGGTCAAACAATAACAACCTGGAATTTCAAAGAGATGAGCGAGACGCCATACACCTGGACTAGAGTTAATCAATTCAGCTCCCATTCCTGCCAGTTATTTAAAAGTACATGTTCCTACCACCTGTCCTGTTACAGTATAACAATAACCAATGAAGAGAAAAGGAAAGAGCAAACGAAAGGTGGTAAGCGGGACACAGTAACAAGGGGCAATTTACAACATTAAGTGTGACAAAATTAATGAAGCAAACCCAATCTCCAAACTCCAATACAAAACAAGGGAAATAGAGCAGCCGTGTTCACGGGTTACGTACACTTGATAAAATAATACGATAAATGACATCGGAGTAAAGCTGAACTGCCGAAAAAAAGAGAAAAAAAGAAAGAACGGATAAAAGTCCTGCGGGAGTCGAACCTCTCGCCTGCCGGTATGGCGTTATGAACAACCAGCGCGCTAACCGATTCTGCCACATGGCTGTCCTGAAGACCGGGTGCAAAACTTAAATTTAAATACCATCGCGAGTTTGTTGCCTTGTGATGGCGCTATTCAACTTCCCACAAGTGGCAGCGTGGATTCGATCAATGTATAGTTGCAAAAAAAAAAAAAAAATTGGGAATCGTTCCATACAGATTACATTCTCATTTTCAGTTTTAAACTACAAAATTATCAACCTGATGAGGAGATTTGAAAACATAAAATGCATGATTACTAAAGCTTATTGTGTCAGCTACAACATATGTATGTTTCAGAGGAAATGAAGCAAAATCAGATGAGATAAAGGTGCTTAAACGTTGTTAAGTCAATGCATGCTTTAAAAAAAAAATCACCTCCCATAGACATAACACGTAAACTTGTCCGATTTTGCATCTTTACTTTTAATCACAATTTAAAGTATGATGACGTCATCAAATTTCAAAACCATGACATGGACTTGAAAGGCAAATGTTTAAAGGACAACATATGTGAATTTGGGATAATATTGAGCTTAAACAACAGAGATACGAGCAAATGAATGTCAGAAACAGTACCTCAAAAAAATCAATTCCACTTTTTTTATTCAAAATGACGATATGATCACTTCATCGCGTTTTCCTGGCAATATTGATACTAGGAATGTTATTTACAATTCATATGCTTTTGTAATATGCAATAGAAATATCGGGTCAACGGACGATTTAAAGAGCTATGGCGAAATAAACAAAGACATGTTTTTTCACTATATTTGCAGAAAGACGCGCGCGCGGAATTTCAACTTTGACGCCAGTGCATTCCTTTGTTATAGGTCAACATCGATCGAAAATCAGTGGATATTGTTACTCAAAGTATCAGGAATCCAAATCAGTCAAAAAAATTGCATTTTCATGTTGGTTACGCCCTCTGCGCGCGAAATTGCGCGGACGGACGCGCACGCGAGAAAATGTTTGAAACGCTTAAAATTGTCTGAAACTTCGAGATTTCCCATTGGGAAGTCGTTTTGAGCCTTTTAAAATTTTGACGCGCCCGTACGCGCGCGTAATGAAGACCTGGGTAACTAGCGTTAAAAAGTAAGATAGAACGTGACCTGAACTTTTTGTCCACCGAAAATGATGCAGAAATGACATCTAGTTATGAAGTTATGATCGATCATGTGACAAGGTCCGAAAATCACAAAATGGCGCCTAGATGACGTCATAGATATGTTACTGTCATGAAAACCTTATTGTGGCTAGATATTGTTATGAGACATGTTGACTGAAAATTTCATGTCATTCCGTAATGTCATTGTTGAGATATTGACGACACAAAATTGTCCAGAAAGAAAGAAGAATAAAAAACGAGATATGAAACTCGTCACACTAAGGACGAGTTAGGTGATACGCTTGGGGTCATCAGATGTCGGTCATCCGTGATCGACAAAGAAAAGAATGTGATATAGGCACCTTGAAATTATTCAGCGTGCATGCAAATCCGTTTCTCTAACCACTCGGCCACGGGACATCCACGGAAATGGTTAGGCAAAAAAAAAAATGTATAGATATTACAGGGGGAAAAAGTCAATGCCCACTCAACAAACGGGGCCGCGTGAACATGTATTGCATTGCTAGACGGAAATGCGGCCTTGTAACGACTGATGTCGCTATGCCATTTCTGGCGACTTGGGAAAAATACGTGCCGTAGACATAAAACCTATAATCGGCTGGTTTTGATACCTTGCCTTTAATCACAATTTTCAGCGTGATGACGTCATCAAACAATAAGCCAGTTCGGGGTTCCACTTTGAGCATGAGCAGAAAAAGGTCATCTGTACCAGCAGAGCATGGTGGTTTTTAAATTCACTGAGATAAGCATCTGTAATGTAATGATTATTCAACTGATCCCTATAAGTGGTGCTTGCCAGCACATCCACATGACAGCAAAAGCGGTGTCTGACAATATCAATAGAAAGAGATTGTTAATACATTCAATGCAAAATAATGAAATGGATGCTTTCCAAAATGTCAATGGAAGGATCATTCTGGTCACCTGGTCTATGCAAGTTCATCCTTTGTTTGAACATGACTGATGAATTCCATAAATTGTTACGTTGGGCAAGCTCATGCCTTCTGTCGCTTGAAACTAGTGGAGTGCCTAATCAACTGAGAAAGAAGAAAGGTCATTTGTACCCATGTGCCCATGAGCTAACCCCGAACTGGCTTATTGACATGGTCTTGAAAGACAATTTTTCGAAGTACAACACCTCCGTCGTCGTCATTACATACTATGATCGGTTTGACAAAGTCAGCCTGCAAAAGTTTGCAGCAGTCGAAGCAATGTGGTCTCCAACACAAAAAAGAGGGATATTGTGTGTGTGTGTGTGTGTGTGTGTGTGTGTGTGTATAGGTGCGTTTATATACGAACTTGACTTCTACATGGACGAATATGTAATACACCATTGAAGAAAAAAAAAGTAAAATAGCAAAGTATTTTGTTTCGTGATCTTGTGGGGTTCGAACCCGCACGTATGCAACCTCACTTCTCTGAGACGTCGCCTTTAATCACTCGGCCATACGTCTCGACGAGAAAATATGACGAACGTAAACTTATGTGTGTGAAAGATGAATCAGGAATCGTTTCGTCCACATTCCATTCTCATTTTCAGTTTTAAACTGCAAAATTGTCAACCTGATGAGGAGATTTCAAAGAATAGAATGCATGATTACTGCAGCTTATTGTCTCAGCTACAACATACTTTAGTTTCAGAGGAAACGAAGCAAAATCAGCTGAGATAAAGGTGCTTAAACGTTGTCAAGTCAATGCATGGTTTAAAAGAAAAATCACCTCCCATAGACATAACACGTAAACTTGTCCGATTTTGCGTCTTTACCTCTAATCACAATTTTCAGTGTGATGACGTCATCAAAGTACAAAACAATGACATGGTCTTGAAAGACAATTGTTCAAAGTGCAACACCTCCGTAGTCGTCATTACTTATACTATAATCGGTTTGATAAAGTCAGCCTGCAAAATTTTGCAGCAATCGAAGCAATGTGGTCTCCAACACAAGAAAGAGGGATATTGTGTGTGTGTGTGTATAGGTGCGTTTCTATACGAACGTGATTTCTACATGGACGAATATGTAATACACCACTGAAGAAAAAAAAAAGTAAAATGGCTAAGTATTTTGTTTCGTGATCTTGTGGGGTTCGAACCCGCATGTGTCATGGTATACCCTACTGTAAAGTCATGTAATGTCGTTGTGTTTCTACTGTCTTGTTCTCTCCTGTCTTTGTAAAAAAAAAAAAAAAAAAAAAAAAAAAAGTTTAATGTATTCACAAGAATCCTTTTGAGTGGTTCACAATTTACAAGCATGCTTTTCAGTGAACCTCTCAGTTCTTTCTTTTTTTTTTTATCCTCCAAACATAACTTTGTATTTTGCCGGTATGCATGTATAATTTCGTATTTGTTAACCATTATCTACCATGTAAAGTCGAATACATGCCTATGTTATATCTTTTGATACATTTCGTGTTATGTTTGACGAAAAAGAAAGAAGGAATGAAATAAATGAAATGAAAATGAAAATGAATGAATGAATGAATGAATGAATGTGTGCAACCTCACGTCTCTGAGACGTCGCCTTTAACCACTCGGCCATACGTCTCGACGAGAAAATATGAGGAACGTAAACTTATGTATGTGAAAGATGAATCAGGAATCGTTTCGTCCACCTTCCATTCTCATTTTCAGTTTTAAGCTGCAAAATTGTCAACCTGATGAGAAGATTTGAAAAAAAAATAAAATGTATGATTACTGCAGCTTATTGTCTCAGCTACAACATACTTAAGTTTCAGAGGAAATGAAGCAAAATCAAGTGAGGTAAAAGTGCTTGAGCGTTATCGTCTATGCATGGTTAAAAAAAAAATTCCCCCATAGACATAACACATAATCTTCGCTGATTTTGATATCTTGCCTTTAATCACAAATTCTAGTATGATGACGTCATCAAATTAGAAAACATCGACATGGACTTGATAGACAATTGTTCAAAGTATAACATATTCAACGTATGTCGTCAGTTTGGTATTGACTGGACGATCAAACACAGGAACATGAGGCAGCGATTAGTAATCTTCGCTGATTTTGATATCTTGCCTTTAATCACAACTTCTAGTATGATGACGTCATCAAATTAGAAAACATCGACATGAACTTGATAGACAATTGAAGGGGTCGATGCAATATAGTGCTAACCCACACAATGTTCATTTTGAGATAATCGCTGTTGAATGTTTGGAAAGTCCATACATTGTATATTGATAAAACATGAATGCATGCATTTTTTACCATCTTATTGGTTGAATTCAAATATGATATTTTCACGGAGGTTAGAGTGAAGGATAAGGATTATGAACATGCTTAATCGTGTCATTAATTCCCAATCAATGACATCCCTACTATAGGCATATCATAATTTCTCATCTAAAATCAATGGTCTATAGGATTCATGCACCATTACTTGTATAGTGCATAAACTTTGCTTTTTAAGCTTTGAGTGAAACGTGTCATAGCATAATTCTGTAATTCCATCAGCAGTGATTGACATAATGAAGAAGAAATATATATCACATTGAACGCTTAGAACCTAACGGGGGGGGGGGTATTATAGCATGATACTCGGTTTTTTACTGCCCAGCTAGATGCCAACAACATCCATCACTCACGGCTACGCATAGAGAAACAGCCATGGCGAAAATAAAACTTTGCTTTCTCATAGGCACAATGACACAGAACCCCGTCAAACACACTTTTCTTGGCAGGGATGGGCATGAAAAAGTTCATTACTAATACTAAACAGCGTATGCATTCCATTCATGTGGAGCTAGATACCTCTATAGCAACATAAAGCCTGTCTTCAACTCCGTTGATAGAACAATGACAACCTGAAATTTCAAAGAGATGAGCGAGACGCTATATACACCTGGCCTAGAGTTAATTTATTCAGTTCTCATTCCTACTTCAAGTTGGGTTATGTTATTGTAATCATTCCCATCTGCAGTATAACAAAACCAAAGTGAGGGAAAAGGGGAGAGAAAAACGAGAGGTGGCAAAAGGAAAACTGCATGCACAACTGCAATCCATAGCATTGCGTGTGACAAGTGAAACAAATGTTTTAGTTGTTATAGCAGTGTTTTATGAGCATAAACAGACAAATAGACAGACAATGTCAAATTTAAAAACCATCAATTTAATGTCAGAGAAGATGGTAAACAAGATGCATTGAAACCGTAACTAAATCGAACATATTCAGATATAACATTCTTGAATTAAAAACAAGATAAAGAAAAATAATGTCCACGTCAGGATTAAAAAAAAAAACGCCGCACGAACATGCATTATATTCTTGATGCAAAGTTCCAAGGATTGTCTCATTAATTTAAAAGCAATGATTCCCTTACCACCACCAGCACCACACCACAATGACGTCTCTAAAATCAATGGTAGCACATATCATTGTATCTTGCATTGAATTAGCTCCCTTTTCCTAAATTACCAGTGAAACGTGCCATATTATACGTTGTAATTCGATCAGTAGTGATTGACTTTAAAGAAGAAAGATAATGCAACAAATTGAATGCTTACCACATTGCTTATAGGGCTATTCCAGTTTGGTACTGATCTGTTCTATTCTCCCAGATGCCAACAACACATATCACCTATGGATAAACTAGTGAAACAGCCATGACGAAAATAAACGACAGAGAACCCTGTCAAAATCACTACACTAATTGGCGAAATTCCTCATATAATATGAAGCAATATCAAGTCACTTCCTTCCCTGCCTGTCTTTAACTCCGTTTTTGTCAAACAATAACAACCTGGAATTCTAAACAGATAAGCGAGACGCCATACACCTGGACTAGAGTTAATTAATTCAGTTCCCATTCCTGTTAGTTATGTAAACGTACACGTTCCTAAATATCCTGCTACAGTATAACAAGAACAAAATCTAAATGAAGAGAAAAGGAAAGAGAAAAAGAATGGTAGCAAGCGTGGCACTGTTTCAAGGGGCAATTTACAACATTACGCGTGACAAAATTAATGAAGCAAACCCAACCTCCAAACTCCAATACAAAACAAGGGAAATTGAGTAGTTGTGTTCATGACATCAGAGTGAAGCTGAACTGCTGAAAAAAAGAAAAGAAAAAAGAAATAAAAGGAAAAAGTCCTGCGGGACTCGATTAACTTCTCTCCTTCCGGTCGGGCATTATAAACACGCAGCGTGCTAAGCGATTCTGCCACACGGAAGATCCGAAGATCCTGTGCGAAACTTAAATCTATCTATGTATGCTATACACAACACAAATTTACATTGATATTCAGTTTTTTGGCGATATACGTCAAGTGACTGATAGCGCTGTTCAACTTCCCACGAGTGGCCGCGTGGATTCGATCAATATACAGTTACAAAGATAAATCGGGAATCGTTTCGACCAGATTCCATTCTCATTTTCAGTGATCGACAACGAAAATAATGTTAAGTAGCGACTTGAAGTATAATATAATATTGAGAAATATTCGTGAAGTCCAATTCTTTATGCAGTCCTACATAATTCAGATGAAATTGTTTCTGTCATGCAACCAATTGAAAATTTCGTGTGGTGTCGGCGTGTCCAAGTAAGTTGATTGGAAAGGATATGTGAATGAATATTTACCAATAGGTCTTTATATTGTAAAAAAAAAAATCAAACATGGCCATGCGGTCTTTTAAGAGCCATCTTCACTTTAACATTTGTAATTTCAAGTCCAAGTTGCCAGTCAAAGCAATGTGGTCTCCAACACAAAACAAAGGGATATTGTGTGTGTGTGTGTGTGTGTGTGTGTGTGTGTACGTTTACATGAAAACGTGATTTCTACATGGACGAAGGTGAATACTCCATAAAAGAAAAAAAGCAAAAGATGTAAGTATTTTGTTTCGTGTTCTTATGGGGTTCGAACCCGTACGTGTGCAACCTCACGTATCTTGTGACGCCGCCTTTATCCTCTCGGCCATACGTCTCGACGAGAAAATATGAGGAATGTAAACTTATGTATGTGAAAGATGAATCAGGAATCGTTTCGTCCACATTCCATTCGCATTTTCAGTTTTTAGCTGCAAAATTATCAACCTGATGAGGAGATTTGAAAAAATAAAATGCATGATTACTGCAGCTTATTGTCTGAGCTACCACATACTTAAGTTTCAGAGGAAATGGAGCAAAATCAGCTGAAATAAAGGTGGTGAAACGTTGTCAAGTCAATGCATGGTTTAAAAAAAAAAATCACCTCCCTTAGACATAACACGTCAACTTGTCTGATTTTGAGTCTTTACCTTTAATCACAATTTGAAGTATGATGGTAAGTCTTCTCGAACTAAGAGTGTGGAACGGAAGCTTCTACGTGAAAGATGAATCATGACGATCACCCGTGACCGACACATCTTTAAAGGGATCAGTTATTAGAGGTGGAAGACCTCGTGCCAAGATATTGTTTCAGCAATTCCAAAGCAATGATACCCTTACATTTAGGTATACCATAATTTCCCTCTGAAATCATTGGTATTATTCATGTACAATTGCTTGCCTTGTCCATAAACTTTGCTTTATAAACTTTCAGTGAAAGGTGTTATAACATAATTCTGTAACGCCATTAGCAGTGATTGACTACATAAATAAAGATATATCAAATTGAACGCTTAGCGCGTATAAAAGGGGGATTTTAGCCTGATGTTGTGTTATTCACTGCTCAGATACCAACAACACTCATCACCTACGGTTACGTATAGAGAAATAGCCATGGCGAAAATAAGGTTTTCCTTTTCTTTGGCAGATAGACACACAACCCCTTTGAACACACTATAATTGACATGGAGGGACATGAAAAAGTTCATTACTACTACTAAACAGTGATGCCTTCTACTCATGTGGCACAAGATACCTCTATAGCAGCATAAAACCTGTGTACAATTCCGTTATTGGGTCAAACAATAGCAACCTGGAATTTCAAAGAGACGAGCGAGACGCCATACACCTGTCCTAGAGTTAATTTATTCAGTTGCCATTCCTGCTCCAGTTGAGTTATGTAAATTATTTTCCGACCTGTCTTGTGCAGTGTAACAGGAACAAACGTAGAGAAAAGGAAAGAGAAAACGAAAGGTGGCAAGCGGGGCACTGTATATCAAGGGCAATTTACAACATTACGTATGATAAATGAAGCAAATCCAACCTCCAGCCTCCGACAAAAAAAAAAAAAAAAAGGGAACTTGAGTGACTGTGTGTCGTGGGGTAATGACATCGGAATGAGGCTGAACTGCCAAAAGAAAAACAAAGAAAGAGAGAGAGAGAAAAAAAAAATAATAGCGTCCTGCGGGTCCCGAACATCTCGTCCTAAGGTAGTGCATAATGACCATGCAGCGCGCTAAGCGACTATAAAGCCACACGGCTGTCCCGAAGATTGGATGTGAAATTCATATCTTTATATCATTTACAACATGAAAAAGTTCATTACTACTACTAAACAGTGATGCCTTCCATTCATGTGGCACAAGATACCTCTATAGCAACATAAAACCTGTCTACAACTCCGTTATTGGGTCAAACAATAACAACCTGGAATTTCAAAGAGATGAGCGAGACGCCATACACCTGGACTAGAGTTAATCAATTCAGCTCCCATTCCTGCCAGTTATCTAAACGTACATGTTCCTACCTATCCTGTTACAATATTACAAGAACCAATGAAGAGAAAAGGAAAGAGCAAACGAAAGGTGGCAAGCGGGACACTGTAACAAGGGGCAATTTACAACATTAAGTGTGACAAAATTAATGAAGCAAACCCAATCTCCAAACTCCAATACAAAACGAGGGAAATAGAGCAGCCGTGTTCACGGGTTACGTATACTTGGTAAAATAATACGATAAATGACATCGGAGTAAAGCTGAATTGCCGGAAAAAAAAAAAAAAAGAAAGAGAAAACTTCCGCGGGAGTCGAACTTCTCGCCTTCCGGTATGGCGTTATGAACACCCAGCGCGCTAAGCGATTACGCCATATGGCTGTCCTGGAGATTCTATGCGAAACTTAAATGTATGATTATACTGTCGTGACAGTGCTGACTGAGATGGCGCTATTCAACTTCCCACAAGTGGCCGCGTGGATTCGACCAATATACAGTTGCAAAGAACAATCGGGAATCATTCCGTACAGATTGCATTCTCATTTTCAGTTTTTAACTACAAAATTGTCGACCTGATGAGGAGATTTGAAAATATAAAATGCATGATGACTGCAGCTTATTGTCTCAGCTACAACATATTTATGTTTCAGAGGAAATGGAGCAAAATCAGATGAGGTAAAGGTGCTTAAACGTTGTCAAGTCAATGCATGGTTTGAAAAAAAATCACCTCCCATAGACATAACACGTAAACTTGTCTGATTTTGAGTCTTTACCTTTAATCACAATTTCTAGTATGATGACGTCATCATATATCAAAACCATCACATGGACTTGAGAGGCAAATGTTCAAAGTACAACATATCTGAATTTGGGATAATATTGAGCTTAAACAACAGAGATACGAGCAAATGAATGTCAGAAACAGTACCTCAAAAAAATCAATTCCACTTTTTTTATATAAAATGACGATTTGATGACGTCATCGCGTTTCTCTGGCAATATTGATACTTGGAATGTTATTTACAATTCATATGCTTTTGTAATATGCAATAGAAATATAGGGTCAACGGACGATTTAAAGAGCTATGACGAAATAAACAAAGACATGTTTTTTCACTATATTTGCAGAAAGACGCGCGTGCGGAATTTCAACTTTGACGCCTGTGCATTCCTTTGTTATGGGTCGAAATCGATCGGAAATCAATGGATACTGTTACTCAAAGTATCAGGAATCCAAATCAGTCAAAAAAATTGCATTTCCATGTTTCTTAAGCGCTCTGCGCGCGAAATTGCGCGGACGGACGCGCACGCGAGAAAATGTTTGAAACGCTTATAATTGTCTGAAACTTCGAGATTTCCCATTGGGAAGTCGTTTTGAGCCTTTTAAAATTTTGACGCGCGCTTACGCGCGCCTAATGATGACCTGGGTAACTAGCGTTAGAAAGTAAGATAGAGCGTGACCTGAACTTTATGTCCAGCGAAAATGATACAGAAATGACATCTAGTTATGAAGTTATGATTGATCATGTGACAAGGTCCGAAAATCACAAAATGGCGCCTAGATGACGTCATAGATATGTTACTGTCATGAAAACCTTATTGTGGCTAGATATTGTTATGAGACATGTTGACTGGAAATGTCATGTCATTCCGTGATGTCATTGTTGAGATATTGACGACACAAAATGTGGCAGAAAGAAAGAAGAATAAAAAACGAGACATGAAACTCGTCACTTTAAAGACGAGTTAGGTGATACGCTTGGGGTCGTCAGATATCGGTTATGCGTGATCGACAAACAAAAGAATGCAATATAGCACCTGGAAGTTATAATGAGATACTTAGCTGAACCTTTTTTGGGCCTACATTATTCAGATCACATTTGTTTTTCTGTCACACAAACTAGGTGGAAATTCTGTGCGTGTGCGACTAAGTTGATTTACGGACTTTTTGAGTACGTACAGTGCATAAACTTAGACCCCGTTAACGGTCCGGGGCTGGGCGGAGCCGCGGCCGAGCCGCGGCCAAGGCCAACCTCAATTGCGAGGCCGAGCCCCGCAATTTAGTCCGTTTACACTGCCGGACTCGGCCGCGCTTTTGATTCAAACCTTTCAATATTTTGTCGTAGTGGCGCTCTACTTGTAAACAAACGCAATTTGGTATTGTCTGGTTTTCAGATCCTTTGCCAACTGAATTCCGTGGCGACGAAGTCGCCGTTTGGGTAAAGGCCTTTGCCGAAGGAGAAAATCCTTTGCAGGACAAAACCACCTTAAACTATACTAGTTTTCGACGTTGAAGTGGTTAATATCCTAAATAGCGAAATAGTACAGGCGAGGGTTTGGAAACCAGACTAGAATTGGCCGCGCATTTAGCCCAGTTTGCGTTTACACTGAGAAAAAGGCCGGGCGCGACCGCGGCTCGGCCGCGGCCGAGACCACCTCCAGAGCGTGGCCTAATGCGAGGCCAAATTTGGCCCCGCATTTGGCCTTTTGCGCGTTTACACCGAAATGAAGGTGGGCTCGGCGCGGCCGAGCCGCGGCCTCACCTCACACTGTAAACGGGGTCCAAGGGATCCTCGGCACGTACAAATAAAACATGACAATTAAGTGTTTATAACCATCCTGGCTTTAACAGTGGCCTTTTAAAACATGACCTTTGACCATTATTTACATAACCAATATGACTCCCTCTAATCTTGCTATCATAATGATCAGTTCAGAGAGCTCTTACAGCTATATACAAGCCTGTGAGATTTACCAGCAGTAAAACCAATGAAGCCTCCGATACAAAACAAGGGATATAGAGCAAGTGAGTCTGTTTACATGAGAATGTGATTTATCCTGGACGAAAGTGATACCTCAATTAAAGAGAAAAGGGCAAAAGAAAAACGGGCAAAACGTACGGCTCCAGCGAAAGAGACATCGCCTTTAACCATGTAACTATAGGTCTCCTCCAACTAAGAGTACACTTTGAACGTAAGCTTATACGTGAATGATAATTTATGACGATCTCACGTGATCGACACACATTCAAAGGGGAGAGTTAGAAGTGGAAGGAGTGCTTAATCGTGCCATTAATTCCTAATCAATGACACCCCTACTATAGGCATATCATAAATTCTCATCTAAAATCAATGGCCTAGAGGACTCATGCACCATTACTTGTATCGTGCATAAACTTTGTTTTTTAAGCTTTGAGTGAAACGTGTCATAACATAACTCTGTAATTCCATCAGCAGTGATTGACATGATAAAGAAGAGAGATATATAACCGTATTGAACGCTTAGAACCTAAGGGGGGGGGGGGTATTATAGCATGATACTCGGTTCTTTACTGCCCAGATGCCAACAACACCCATCACCCACGGCCACGCATAGAGAAACAACCATGGCGAAAATAAAACTTTGCTTTCTCATAGGCAGAATGACACAGAACCCCGTCAAACACACTTCACTTTTATTGGCAGGGATGGACACGAAAAAATTCATTACTAATACTAAACAGCGTATGCATTCCATTCATGTGGCGCGAGATACCTCTATAGCAACATAACGCCTGTCTTCAACTCCGTTGGTCGAACAATGACAACTTGAAATTTCAAAGAGATGAGTGAGACGCCATATTCACCTGGCCTAGAGTTAATTTATTCAGTTCTCATTCCTACTTCAAGTTGGGTTATGTTAGTGTAATCATTCCCATCTGCAGTATAACAAAACCAAAGTGAGGGAAAAGGGGAGAGAAAAACGAGAGGTGGCAGAAGTAAAACTGCATGCACAACTGCAATCCATATCATTGCGTGTGACAAGTGAAGCAAAGGTATTAGTTGTTATAGCAGTGTTTTATGAGCATAAACAGGCAAATAGACAATGTCAAATATAAAAAACATCAATTTAATGTCAGAGAAGATGGTAAACAAGATGCATTGAAACTGTAACTAAATCGCTGCTCTTCGACTCTGTAAAGGAACGTCCAACTTTATATTCAACAACAAAAAAATGTTAGGGGAAAGAAACAAATTTAGATAACATTCTTAAATTAAAAACAAGAAAAAGAAAATGTCCACGTCAGGATTAAAAAAAAAACACCGCACGAACATGCATTACATTCTAGATGGGAATACGGTCTTGATGCAAAGGTCCAATGATTGTCTCATTACTTTAAAAGCAATCTATGGTTCCCTTACCATCACCAGTACCACACCACGATAACGTCTCTAAAATCAATGGTAGCACATTTATCATTGCATCGTGCATTAACTCCCTTTTCCTAAACTACCAGTGGAAAGTGTCATATTATATTGTGTATTGCGGTCAGTAGTGATTGACTTTAAAGAAGAAAGATAATGCAAAAAATGGAACGCTTACCACATTGCTTATAGGGCTATTCCAGTTTGGTACTGATCTGTTCTATTCTCCCAGATGCCAACAACATATCACCTATGGCTAAACTAGTGAAACAGCCATGACGAAAAGTAAACGACAGAGAACCCCGTCATAATCACTACACTTGGAAAGGTGTTGCCCGAAATTCCTCATTATGAAACAATATCAAGTCACTTCCTTCCCTGCCTGTCTTTAACTCCGTTATTTGGTCAAACAATAACAACCTGGAATTCCAAAGACATAAGCGAGACGCATGCACGTGGACTGGAGTTAATTAATTCAGTTCCCATTCCTGTTAGTTATGTAAACGTACACGTTCCTAAATATCCTGCTACAGTATAACAAGAACAAATGAAGAGAAAAGGAAAAAGAAAACGAATGGTGGCAAGCGGGGTACTGTTTCAAGGGGCAATTTACAACATTACGTGTGACAAAATTAAAGAAGCAAACCCAACCTCCAAACTCCAATACAAAACAAGGGAAATAGAGTAGCTGTGTTCATGACATCAGAGTGAAGCTGAACTGCAGGAAAAAAAAAAAGAAAAAAGAAATAAAGGGGAAAAGTCCTGCGGGACTCGATTGACTTCCCTCCTTCCGGTCGGGCATTATAAACACGCAGCGTGCTAAGCGATTCTGCCACACGGAAGATCCGAAGATCTTCTGCGAAACTTAAATCTATCTATGTATGCTATACACAACACAAATTTACATTGATATTCATTTTTTTGGTGATATACGTCAAGTGACTGATAGCGCTATGCAACTTCCCACGAGTGGCCGCGTAGATTCGATCAATATACAGTTACAAAGATAAATCGGGAATCGTTTCGACCAGATTCCATTCTCATTTTCAGTGATCGACAACGAAAATAATGTTAAGTAGCGACTTGAAGTAATATTGAGAAATATTCGTGAAGTCCAATTCTTTGTACAGTCCTACATAATTCAGATGAAATTGTTTCTGTCATGCAACCAATTGAAAATTTCGTGTGGTGTCGGCGTGTCGGCTTTGATTGGAAAGGATATGTGAATGAATATTTGCCAATAGGTCTTTATATTGTAAAAGAAAATCAAACATGGCCATGCGGTCTTTTAAGAGTAATCTTCACTTTAACATTTGTAATTTCAAGTCCAAGTTGCCAGTCAAAGCAATGTGGTCTCCAACACAAAACAAAGGGATATTGTGTGTGTGTGTGTACGTTTACATGAAAACGTGATTTCTACATGGACGAAGGTGAATACTCCATAAAAGAAAAAACAAAGCAAAAGATGTAAGTATTTTGCTTCGTGCTCTTATGGGGTTCGAACCTGTACGTGTGCAACCTCACGTCTCTTGTGACGTCGCCTTTATCCTCTCGGCCATGTACGTCTTGACGAGAAAATATGAGGAACGTAAGCTTATATGTGAAAGATGATTCAGGAATCGTTTGGTCCACATTCCTTTCTCATTTTCAGTTTTTAGCTGCAAAATCATCAACCTGATGAGGAGATTTGAAAAAATAAAATGCGTGGTTACTGCAGCTTATTGTCTGAGCTACCACATACTTAAGTTTCAGAGGAAATGAAGCAAAATCAGCTGAAATAAAGGTGCTTAAACGTTGTCAAGTCAATGCATGGTTTAAAAAAAAAATCACCTCCCATAGACATAACACGTCAACTTGTCTGATTTTGAGTCTTTACCTTTAATCACAATTTAAAGTATGATGGTAAGTCTTCTCGAACTAAGAGTGTGGAACGGAAGCTTCTACGTGAAAGATGAATCATGACGATCACCCGTGACCGACACATCTTCCAAGGGATCAATTATTAAAGGTGGAAGCCCTCGTGCGGTGCCAAGATATTGTCTCAGCAATTCCAAAGCAATGATACCCTTACATTTAGGTATACCATAATTTCCCTCTGAAATCATTGGTATTATTCATGTACAATTGCTTGTCTTGTCCATAAACTTTGCTTTGTACAAACTTTCAGTGAAAGGTGTCATAACATAATTCTGTAACTCCATTAGCAGTGATTGACTACATAAATAAAGATATATCAAATTGAACGCTTAGCGCGTATAACTAAGGGGGATTTTAGCCTGATGCTGTGTTATTCACTGCTCAGATACCAACAACACTCATCACCTACGGTTACGTATAGAGAAATAGCCATGACGAAAATAAGGTTCTCCTTTTCTTTGGCAGATAGACACACAACCCCTTTGAACACACTATAATTGACATGGAGGGACATGAAAAAGTTCATTACTACTACTAAACAGTGATGCCTTCTACTCATGTGGCACAAGATACCTCTATAGCAACATAAAACCTGTCTACAATTCCGTTATTGGGTCAAACAATAACAACCTGGAATTTCAAAGAGACGAGCGAGACGCCATACACCTGGCCTAGAGTTAATTTATTCAGTTGCCATTCCTGCTCCAGTTGAGTTATGTAAATTATTTTCCGACCTGTCTTGTGCAGTGTAACAGGAACAAACGTAGAGAAAAGGAAAGAGAAAACGAAAGGTGGCAAGCAGGGCACTGTATACCAAGGGCAATTTACAACATTGCGTATGACAAATGAAGCAAATCCAACCTCCAGCCTCCGACAAAAAAAAAAAGGAACTTGAGTTACTGTGTGTCGTGGGGTAATGACATCGGAATGAAGCTGAACTACCAAAAGAAAAACAAAGAAAGAGATAGAGAAAAAAATAATAGCGTCCTGCGGGTCCCGAACATCTCGTCCTAAGGTAGTGCATAATGACCATGCAGCGCGCTAAGCGACTATAAAGCCACACGGCTGTCCCGAAGATTCGATGTGAAATTCTTATCTTTATATCATTTACAACATGAAAAAGTTCATTACTACTACTAAACAGTGATGCCTTCCATTCATATGGCACAAGATACCTCTATAGCAACATAAAACCTGTCTACAACTCCGTTATTGGGTCAAACAATAACAACCTGGAATTTCAAAGAGATGAGCGAGACGCCATACACCTGGACTAGAGTTAATCAATTCAGCTCCCATTCCTGCAAGTTATTTAAATGTACATGTTCCTACCTATCCTGTTACGATATAGCAAGAACCAATGAAGAGAAAAGGAAAGAGCAAACGAAAGGTGGCAAGCGGGACACTGTAACAAGGGGCAATTTACAACATTAAGTGTGACAAAATTAATGAAGCAAACCCAATCTCCAAACTCCAATACAAAACAAGGGAAATAGAGCAGCCGTGTTCATGGGTTACGTATACTTGATAAAATAATACGATAAATGACATCGGAGTAAACCTAAACTGCCGAAAAAAAAAGAAAAAGAAAAAAAGAGAAAACTCCTGCGGGAGTCGAACTTCTCGCCTTCCGGTATGGCGTTATGAACACCCAGCGCGCTAAGCGATTACGCCATACGGCTGTCCTGAAGATCGAATGAGAAACTTAAATGTATAATTATGCTGTTGTGAGAACGTTGACTTGTGATGGCGCTATTCAACTTCCCACAAGTGGCCGCGTAGATTCAACCAATATCCAGTTGCAAAGAACAATCAGGAATCGTTCCGTACAGATTCCATTCTCATTTTCAGTTTTTAACTACAAAATTGTCGACCTAATGAGATTTGAAAATATAAAATACATGATGACTGCAGCTTATTGTCTGAGCTACCACATACTTAAGTTTCAGAGGAAATGGAGCAAAATCAGCTGAGATAAAGGTGCTTAAACGTTGTCAAGTCAATGCATGGTTTCTAAAAAAATCACCTCCCATAGACATAACACGTAAACTTGTCCGATTTTGTGTCTTTACTTTTAATCACAATTTGAAGTATGATGACATCATCAAATTTCAAAATCATGACATGGACTTGAAAGACAAATGTTCAAAGTAAAACATATCTGAATTTGGGATGATATCAAGCTTAAACAATAGAGATACGAGTAAATGAATGTCAGAAACAGTACCTCAAAAAAATTAATTCCACTTTTTTGATTTCAGATGATGATATGATGACGTCATGAGTTTTGCTGGCAATATTAGTACTTGAAACGTTATTTCCAATTCATATGCTTTTGTAATATGCAATAGAAATATAGGGTAACCAGACGATTTAAAGAGCTATGGCGAAATAAACAAAGACATGTTTTTTCACTATATTTGCAGAAAGACGCGCGTGCGGAATTTCAACTTTGACGCCTGTGCATTCCTTTGTTATAGGTCGAAATCGATCGGAAATCAATGGATACTGTTACTCAAAGTATCAGGAATCCAAATCAGTCAGAAAAATTACATTTCCATGTTGCTGACGCGCTCTGCGCGCGAAATTGCGCGGACGGACGCGCACGCGAGAAAATGTTTGAAACGCTTAAAATTGTCTGAAACTTCGAGATTTCCCATTGGGAAGTCATTTTGAGCCTTTTAAAATTTTGACGCGCACTTACGCGCGCGTAATGATGACCTGGGTAACTAGCGTTAAAAAGTAAGATAGAGCGTGACCTGAACTTTATGTCCACCGAAAATGATACAGAAATGACATCTAGTTATGAAGTTATGATCGATCATGTGACAAGGTCCGAAAATCACAAAATGGCGCCTAGATGACGTCATAGATATGTTACTGTCATGAAAACCTTATTGTGGCTAGATTTTGTTATGAGACATGTTGACTGAAAATGTCATGTCATTCCGTAATGTCATTGTTGAGATATTGACGACACAAAATGTGGCAGAAAGAAAGAAGAATAAAAAACGAGACATGAAAACTCGTCACATTGAGGACGAGTTAGGTGATACGCTTGTGGTCATCAGATGACTGTCATCTGTGATCGACAAAGAAAAGAATGTGATATAGGCACCTTGAAGTTATATTGAGCGTGCATGCGAAATCGTTTCTGTAACCACTCGGCCACGGGTCATCCACGGAAATGGTAAGACAAAAAAAAAAAAACAATGTATAGATATAACAGGGGGAAAGTCAATGCCCACTCAACTAACGTGGCCGTGTGAACATCTATTGCATTGCTAGACGGAGAAGCGGCCCTGTAACGACTGAGGTCACTATGCCATTTCTGGCAACTTGGGAAAAATACGTCCCGCAGACATAAAACCTATAATCGGCTGGTTTTGATACCTTGCCTTTAATCACAATTTTCAGTGTAATGACGTCATCAAATTACAAAACAATGACATCGTCTTGAAAGACAATTGTTCAAAGTACAACACCTCAGTCGTCGTCATTACATACTATGATCGGTTTGACAAAGTCAACCTGCAAAATGTTGCTGCAGTCGAAGCAATGTGGTCTCCAACACACAAAAAAGAGGGATATGGCGTGTGTGTGTGTCTGTGTGTGTGTATAGGTGCGTTTATATACGAACGTGATTTCTACATGGACGAATATGTAATACAAAATTGAAGAAAAAAAAGTAAAATAAAAAAAAAGTGTTTCGTGATCTTGTGGGGTTCGAACCCGCAATCTCACGTCTCTGAGACGGCGCCTTTACCCACTCGGCCATACGTCTCGACGAGAAAATATGGGGAACGTAAACTTATGTATGTGAAAGATACATGGGGAATCGTTTTGTCCACATTCCATTTTCATTTTCAGTTTTAAACTGCAAAATTGTCAATCTGATGAGGAGATTTCAAAGAATAAAATGCATGATGACTGCAGCTTATTGTCTCAGCTACAACATACTAAAGTTTCAGAGGAAATGAAGCAAAATCAGCTGAGATAAAGGTGCTTAAACGTTGTTAAGTCAATTGATGCTTTTAAAAAAAATCACCTCCCATAGACAATACACGTAAACTTGTCCGATTTTGCGTCTTTACCTTTAATCACAATTTAAGGTATGATGACGTCATCAAATATTAAAAGCATGACATGGACTTAAAAGGCAAATGTTCAAAGTACAACATATCTGAATTTGGGATAATATTGAGCTTAAACAACAGAGATACGAGCAAATGAATGTCAGAAACAGTACCTTAAAAAAATTAATTCCACTTTTTTGATTTCAGATGACGATATGATGACGTCATATTGTAATTATGGAAATAATGATACTTGAAACGTTATTTTCAATTCATATGCTTTTGTAATATGCAATAAAAACATAGGGTCACCTGACGTTTTAAAGAGCTATGGCGAAATAAACAAAGACATGTTTTTTCACTATATTTGCACATAGATGCGCACGCGAAATTTCAACTTTGACGCCAGTGCATTGCTTTGTTATTTGTCAAAATCGATCAGAAATCAATGGATATTGTTACTCAAAGTATCAGGAATCCAGATCAGTCAAAAAATGTGCATTTTCATGTTACTGACGCGCTGTGCGCGCGAAAATGCGCGGACGGACGCGCACGCGCAAAATTGTTTGAAACGCTTAAAATTGTCTGAAACTTCGAGATTTCCCATTGGAAAGTTGTTTTGAGCCTTTTAAATGTTTGACGCGCGCTTACGCGTCCTAGATGACGTCCTAGGTAATTAGCATCAGAGAAAGAAAGATAGAGCGTGACCTGAACTTTATGTCCACAAAAACTGATACAGAAAGGACCTTTAGTTATGAAGTTATGATCGATCATGTAACATGGTCCGAAAATCACAAAATGGCGCCTAGATGACGTCATAGATACGTTACTGTCATGAAAACCTTATTGTGGCTAGATATTGTCATGAGACATGTTGACTGAAAATGTCATGTTACTCCGTAATGTCATTCTTGAGATATTGACGACACAAAATAGGCCAGAAAGAAAGAAGAATAAGAAAAAAGACAGATTTTGACAATCACAATAGGTGATACGCTAAAAGCGTATCACCTAAAAAGAGAAATTTTGACAATCACAATAGGTGATACGCTGATAGCGTATCACCTAAAAAGAGAAATTTTGACAATTACAATAGGTGATACGCTGATAGCGTATCACCTAAAAATAAAGAGAGATTTTGACAATCACAATAGGTGATACGCTGATAGCGTATCACCTAACAAGGAAACTCAGGGAAACTTTTGAGGTACCAAAACTTTATATTATCTTTAATATACAATACCTTGAAATGTGATTTTGACTCATACTAGCTATTAACTCGTGTAACCCCACTTTCAAACACATACATTTATACACGATTGTAATAACTCGTGTAACTCCACTCTCAAACACATACGATTCATACACGATTTTAGCCGCTGCTACATTACATAGTATGCGTGAACAACTCGAATACGGACAGAATTAGTGGATGAAGCATGACCAGCACAGATATAACCCTTTGGTAAAATAGGTCTATCTAAAGCTGATCCGATTGCGGCAACTTATGATAATTTATGGACACGGGGAACTATAACGGAATCAAAATGGATCAATATGGATTTGGACGTAATAGGACCCCTAAGATGTTCTGCGACATGGCTATTTCCTAAATGTTACATTCATGCTGTTAGGGATGAATTGAAAGTGACAGCCAGGTCGACAGGAAAGAAATACATCCATTGCAATTAAGATAATTGAATTAGACTTTCAAACGAAAATGAAATTGTATCATCCAATCGTATTACCGTGAAAAAAAAAAAGCCCATGGAAGTTGTGTATGTTGATTGAATTCGAAAGTGCGAAGTTGTGTTCGTATAAATGAATCTGAACGTCTATCCGGCTGGCGCGAAATTGAATGCCAAATTTGAGTCGTTAAATTGAATGAATTTCTCTCTGAATTATAAGTTTGAAACACATTCGTTCGTCTCCAGTCTTTATCATTATAATATGTCCTTGTTTATTATTGTTTTTGTCAATCGTACAGGAAATGTACATTTTCTTGCCCCCCCCCCCCCCCTCCTCTATTTTTCGGTGTTGTGAGGGGTTCAATGAAAAAAATAGATGCCGTTTCTACTAGTAATAAAATAATACATTTCATTGTAATCGCTAATACGTTTAGGAGCAGGTAGCAAAAGTGGAAGTATGATGAAAATGATAGTATCCTATTTTGGTTATTGCAATGCAAATTTCATTCATCACCCTCATGGGCATGATGGATGGTCCATTTTCCCCCTGCCCAACGGGGTATGCAAACACGCGGACAGCACCGGTCAGCGAATACATTCATCGAAACGTACGCTCTCCTGTGACGGTACACTCCATCAGTCATGCCAATCGAGATTTTCGGCTGTGTGTGTGTACCTGTACATAGAGATCAGTGATAAAACAGTAAACAATTCAATATTACGAAAATTCTTGTATATATCCGAATCGGACCAGTCGTCTAACTCCATCGAATTCCCACGTTACATGTGTTTATGCTGGCTATAATCAATAACATCACTGTTTCAATAACTTTTGAGAAGAGCGTTTTGCCCACTTCAGTGTTTTGTGCTGGCAAATCCCCAAATCAAAATCCGACTTCACCTAAGGAAGTTTTGACATTCAGTCTCCCATCTTGTTAAATGAAACCAAACTCCAAATATAAACATTGGACTGGATAATAGCAGCAATATTAGTAGTAAACACCAGTGAAAGTTTGAAGAAAATTGAACAATCGATTGAAAAGTTATTATTTTGCTTACTTTAAGAGGGTGTCGTCATTGCTGGATAAGAATAGTTCATGGCGACATTATGGACAACACTATAAGGACAATATAAGTTGAACTTTCTTTTTGTCTCTCTGTATTATATTGTTGTCCAGAATGACATCATGAACTGTTGTAGTCTCCTTATCTAGTGATGACGGCACCGAAATTAAAGGAAGAAAATGCAAAATGCTTTTGCATCGATTGTCATATTATGTTCCTCAAACTTCCATTGATGTGTTCCGCTAATTGCTGCTTTCACTCAACTTACATTTAAAGAGATCGTACAATTTTGGTTGAGACCTAATTTCAGGTTTCTAACATTTTTGGTGAGATAATGAGAAACCTCTTATGAAATATAAAAGAATACGTAATTCTATGAGGAATTCAACGTTTATTTGATGAAAATTGGTTTTAAAATGGCTGAGATATCCGAAAAAGAGCGATTCTAATAAAGTGTGGGACCCACACTTTATTACGATCACTTTGTTTTACTTTGTTTTTGGATGTTTCAGTCATTCCAAACCCGATTTTCATCAAATAGACTTTGAATTCATCTTAAAATGGTATGCTCTGTACTATATCATAAGTGTTTTCTTGGTATCTCGTAAAAAGTTAAAAGCCCAATTCTCATCTCCACCAATACTGTACCATCCCTTTAAATGAGGGTTTTGGCTTGCCTATAGAAACATTAATATCAATGGGATGTACTAACATGTAACTAAATATGGAAGCAAACATAGCCATCTCGAAAGCTGAAAATTACGAACTTTCTTTGTTTACCAACGCATCCTAGGAAATTTACAAGGTAATCACATCGCTGCCTCTTCTAATTTGAGTGAGAGGTAGACAATCAATTTCACGAACAGTTACAGCACGGTGAATCAACATCAGTCAATTTAATGCCGGATTTAATGGAACTTCTATTGTACTCTTTTCCTGATTCTATACTTTGTTTGCTACAGTCGACATAAACACGGTGTGGACCTGCACTTTGGGTGTAACATTCGTTTAATTAATTTCATGAACTTTTCATGATTATATGGGATATTCTGAGTATGTCAGTAAATAATAGAAAGGCGTGTGCGTCACGAGCACACATGCATGATGATATGGAAACGGGACACAACACACACTGAAGTTCACAATTTCCATTGCATTGTTTGCTATTCTAGGCTTGGCCATCATTTTGGTAACACTAAACAGCAGACCTGCGCCGTACCGACTTCACATCCCCTGTTGATGCGATATTTGCTTTATGCACTTGTAAATATAATGCCTCATCATAATTCTTACACAATCAGTGAACTTCGCTTCCACGTACGATTGGTGGCTTTGAAGAGTATAGGCTTCTCTGTATAGCGAGGACAGGAATAATACACAAACTTTTCATAACATTATTATCATTTTTTTCTTTCAGCAAGCTACCATTACAATCTAAATGTAGGGCCTATAGTCTGCTTTTATTGTACTCAATGCAAATACATGTTGCTGATGACATGACCTACACACTGCAAAGGCATGTTGACTTACCAAGGTCGTATTTTCCGATGTTTCATAATACACTTTATAATGATTCATTTTACTTGTGACGCCAATAGCAAATCTTCGAATGCAAGATTCTGTTGATGACGTCATCTGTCAACCACTACTAAGAGACTATCATGACTAACAAAAGAAAAACATTGAAAAGCAATTTCCTGAGCATAACTTCCATATTTCCTTGCAATGTATTTTGAATATCATATCAAAAATAGCATGGAAAATGTTACATAAACATATGACGCGAATTGAGATATTCATTAAGACGCATAGACGTCAGTGACGTTTAGGGTATCATAGATCAACACAAGTCAGCATGCATTTGCATGGCATTTGACGATATAGTCAAGGCGCAGGGACCCCCAAAAAATGACTTCGTTCAACCCACCCCGTAGAAGAGGTTTGACTGCATGGGGTGGTCGGTTGGACCCTCTGGAACACCCCTAGGTAGTATGTGATTCCAAATTGTGGTATCAATAAAATTCTACAGGCCTCTTTAGTTGCGACAAGACCTTATTCTTCGAAAAAAAAGTCTGCGCTCGCTAAGGCTACTACACGCACCACCAGCACTGCTACAGGCGCCAGTGCTAGTGGTGCGTGTAGTAGTCTTAGCGCATGCAGACTTTTTCTTCAACAAACAAGGGTTTTTGCCTGCAAACTAACTTTTCATGCCAAGCTGGGGTCGGTGTAGCGTAGTTTCTAGCCGTTTTTATTTCGTCTTTATTTCTCCGAGTTGCAGCAATGCACAATCTTATACCTTACAATGTATCCCACTGTATTGCTGACATCTCTAGCAACATGTACATTTGTACTTAATAGTTTTATGGAGTTTTGATGAATTCTTCATGAAATAAATGCAAAAACTGTGATAATTTTGTCATTTTCAGTGCCCCAATAGCGACAAGCGTCACCGACCCTAGTCTAATTTCTAGCCGTTTTTATTTCATCTATATTTCTCTGAGTTGCAGCTTGTGTATTGTGCAGAAGCCCGCTGTATTGCGCTAAGCCGAGTGAGGGCACATACCCAGTGATTGCGACAAAAAACGGTTCGGGCGTCGCAATCACTGGGTATGCGCTCTCACTCGGCTTGCTGCAACTCGGAGAAATAAAGACGAAATAAAAACGGCTAGAAACTACACTACACCGACCCCAGCTTGGCGTGAAAAGTTAGTTTGCAGGCTAAACCCTTGTTTGTCGAAGAAAAAGTCTGCGTGCTCTAAGACTACTACACGCACCACTGGCACTCACTGGCGCCTGTAGCAGTGCTAGTTGTGCGTGCGCAGACTCGTGGCGTGCGCAGACTCTTGGCGCAGACTCTTGCGCAGGCTCTTGCGCAGACTCTTGGCGTGCGCAGACTCTTTTAAGTTTGTTCCAACAAATAATGATAAAAAGTGGCCTGTAAAATTATACTGATACCACAATTTGGAACCACATACTACCTGGGGATGTTCATGGAGGTCCCATCTACCACCCTGTCTGGTCAAACCTTTTCTGCGGGGTGGGTTGAACGAACTCCTTAATTAAGCCCCTTACAGGAATTAGCGCCTTGACTAATAGAAAGATGTCCGAGCTGGGGATGGTAAATGATGGGCTATTCCCCCTTCCCAAGAGAGGAATTTCTGCAACATATTTTGCGCATCGAGATTCCATCAAAATTCGAGATCAAAGTCAATTTTCAGTTTGATTTCGCGTTTAAATGAACAATAGATGATAATTATTATTCGGTAGATCAAAATATGATTAAAGGACAAGTTCACCTTCATTAACATAAGGATTGAGAGAATGTAGCAATATTAGTAGAAAACATAATTGAAAGTTTGAGGAAAATCGGACAGTCCGTTCAAAAGTTATGAATTTTTGAAGTTTTTGTGCAGTCACCGCTGGATGAGAAGACTACTGCAGTGTATGATGTCACATGCGTACAACAATATAAGGAAAATATAAAGAGAATTTCACAAAATTTCATCTTTTGAAAAAAGTACACATTCCCTTGACTCGTTACTGACATATGTTATGGGTAATATTCCCATTGTCTTCAGAAAGAGGCAAGTCAAGTGCTCTTTTATTATGCGAAAAAAGTGAAAATATGTTGAATTTTCTTTACATTTTCTTTATACTGTTGTACTCATATGACATCACGAACCTTAGTAGTCTCCTCATCCAGCGGTTCCAACACATAAATTTTAAAAATGCATAACTTTTGAACGGATTGTCCAATTTTCCTTAAACTTTCACTGATGTGTTCTACTAATGTTGCTGCATTCTCTCAATCCTTATGTTAATGAAGGTGAACTTGTCCTTTAAAGGTTCGTTCTGCTTGGAAAAGTCCTTAATTAGTAGGTGCCAGAGGGGAGGATGAAAAAAAGCAAAGGTAATAATCTAAACAGATAGAACGTGGTAGCAATCAAGGTATAAATTACTCCACCCGGTTAACAGTCCAAATAATAGATGAGAATGATAATCTGAGTTAGTCAATTTAAAGAAAAGTACATACGTACAGTGTTGTGATTGATGTTCTTTGTCGAATTTCTTGAGTGTGTGTGCGTGTTTCTTTTTTCCACTTTATTGTTATTGGCTATTTCTATTCCTTGTTGTCACTTGTCACCTTTTGTCACCAATACAACTCGCATGTATTCGGTATAGTCCCATTAAAACTACATTCCACTTTATCGTTAATTTCATGATGACAATATTTCTATCCATTACCTTTATTCTTTGTATGTTCTATTTGTATTCATTAATTTATTTGTTCATTTGTTTATTCTTATCATTATTCATTTATTTATTTATTCATTTCTTTATTTTTGGCTCAGAAGTGGCCAGGGCCCTCCGACTGGACGATAATGAACAGGAGACCTGTCGAGCAATGGAAATGATTTGCAGCTCAGTGACATTGGTCAACGGACATACGGTTTCCATGGTGCCTAAACTGATGACCGCAGATGAAATAAGACGAGCGGGAAATCATCCCATGCTGAAAGGGAAAACAAGATTTACTTGTAGACTTCCCGGTATGTATAATATGCCTCTGACGGGGTTGTCATTGATGAATGTGTCTTGCTGTACCTTGTAAATCTTTCGATCGTTAGATCTTTAATCCTACAAACTCTAAGAATCTTCGTCGGATATTCGAAGAGAAACGAGTGTTTTGAGATGTTTTGAAATGAAGCTGAAATGGCTGAGATATCCAAAAACAAAGCAAAACAAAGCGATCCCACGGACGTCATGAACTCTAATAGTCTTCTCATCCATTACAACACCAAAACTTTAAAAATTGATAACTTTTGCATCTATTGCCGGATTTTCCTCAAACTTTCACAGATGTGTTCTACTAGTGTTACTGCTTTCATTCAATTCACATTGCTCTTTAGGTTTTGGTTTCCTTTAAATACTAAACTACATGTCTTGAACAAAACTGCAATCAAATAATCCTCAATCACAGAATAAGTGAAAATCTGAGTTACAATGAAGTGTATGTGTAGGCCAGTGGTCCGTTTTGCCGGACGCCTGGGGTATGGACCTTCGTTTTGATTTGCTTTTTTCCTTTTTTAAAGAAGTGATTACTGATTTCAGTAAAACTATAAGGGGTTTTGAAGAATTTGTAGTAGGGAACAAACAGCATCAACCAAATCTCATCTTGTCGCATCAGAGGAAATTTAAAGACGATATAAAATAAACCTGTCCGTTTTAATCCATTTCCCCTATGACTGAATAATTAATTTCAATCTTTTCCCCTGTGCTTACACTTTCAAAGTTAACAAGTTTCAAGACAAGGAGGCTTCCAATTCTGTCTCTATGTGAAGGAAATTGTGTTCTTGATCATGTTGATGGACATAGAAATATATCATAATGGAGATTTGACTCTTTTTTTTTCAGATTGTGCTTCTTCACCTTGTGACAATGGGGGAAACTGTTCGGAGACATACACCGGATACAAGTGCTCCTGCGGCGAAGAATTCTTCGGCCGAGACTGCTGTAAGAAGCAAATCATTTTCCTCCTTCTTTCTGCGATTGTGTTTGTGTGCACTTGTGTGTGGGCGTGTGTGGGTGTGTTTTTTCCACTAGACATAATATGTGTTAAGATACTTTAAACAAGCCACATCTTCATGACTTTTAACATAAAATATGTTTCGTATTAAACAGCAAACGTAATTTATTTTCACTGTACAGTACTGTTGATATATAATTATATATATTAATATACCAACCAAAAACCCCGACAAGGGGAAAAAAACAAAGAAAACCCCTAAAGAATCAGTACCTCCTTTTCCTATAAACGGGAAATCTCCGAGAAAATGAACAAAATTCTGGTTACTGAAGAAGGTACGTAGGCGACCTACTTCTCTTTCATCTGTGAATAGCTGAACGTCTGTAATGTCATCCCGTGCATTCTCTATTATGTCTGTCGGAGATATAGTAACTGGTGATTACATCTGCCACAGCATCCTATTGACTTCATTTTCGTCATACTACAGGCCCCTCTAGGTACCTCCGTGAACTAATTATTGCGCTGGTGAGTGAGAATAAGAATAATGTGCACATCTTTGGCACTATGGTGTATGCGAATGCAAAATCCTATCATGTAATTCAGCAGACGCGTTTCGTTTCGTTTCGTTTCCTGCTTTGAAGCATGCAACGTAATCCACACACCAGACAGCGGTACCCAACAAATCTTCAACTTTCATGGACTGAACCTCAGAACAAATATGACGTCACTGGATTTTGAAGTCAGCGCGTTCAAGGCAGCTCGCATCGCCTTAACAATGGCGCCTTCTCAGACAAATATCCCGTATGTGATCGGTGAGTTTCCTCCCTTGTTGAAAGCAGTATATTTAGTTTATTCTAGTGTTTTTTCTTATAATAATAATCAATGTTATTTGATGATTTTCATTATATGCACGTACACTTGTATGTACATGACAAATTGTGTACCACTTTATAGCAATGCATGTATCCAGCGAGTGAGTAAAACGATGGGAAACAAGATTCAATGCTCAATCCTCCAAAGTCAACAAGATGATGTTATTGCAATAAAGTGATGACACTATTTATATTTGAAGAGTTTGTTTGCAAGAAGAGTTTGTTTGCAAAAACAGATAAGTCCATATTTGCCAAATGGAGATATGTGCGATTAAAAGGTCAAGAAAAATAAAGAGAATAATAAGAAAACATTTGCTTCTTTTGACCATAACTTCCAAAAATGTACCTTTATATGAAGTGACCAATATATCATTTAAAAGGTATTATTTTGTACTTTATGACACATACCGTACTTGAAAATCTTAAAAAATGGACTTATCGGTTTTTTTTATTTTGTCCTTTAAGTGATACATTGATCTTTTGCGTTGGGTAAGCGATATCAAGTCAGCAATCATCTTTGTTAAAGTCAATCAAAATTATGTCCTTCTTTTGTAGTCTGATAGGGGCAGTCCCCCCCCCCCCCCCATACCAACAAATATTCTACACCACCTCTTTTCTTGGGCTCAGACATAGGATTTTCAATTAATTTGGCAAGTTTAAAGAATGAGAACATCATTCAATACAAAAGTTTAGTTGGTTTGGTTTTTTTTTTTCTTCTAATTTTGGCTAATAACATTTCCTGGATATCGTTAGCCGAGGTGAGACAGGTATTATCGCACCACCTGTCAACACCTCATCACTTTATGATTGACGTCTTGTACACCAGATCGTTAAATCTTAATTATAAAAAATAATTCAAAAGCACCTCCCCATTGTCTCCATTACATACCTATACTTGTCATTTATGAAATGTTTGTCACCGTGCGGATATGGATAATACCGTATTATCAATATTAGTTCACATACTTCTATGAATATATATATATATATATATATATATATATATTATATATTGTGTATCATACACATCATATATATATATACATATATATCATAGCTCTCATTTATGTTAATGAAAATTCATTGCGTATCCGCCTGATACAAAAAGATCATCTGTTATGAATGCCTAAACTCTTTACTATTGCCAGCATGTATTACTTTATGATGAACTTCGATACATTTCTGAAATGCGTGCATATTTATTCATGATATATGTGAATGTATTCACTAAGGTTCACGTAAAAACGTATGCATGATGACGAATATACTAAATGTTTAAAACCTTCAACTTTTGTGAACATTTTTTTTTCATAATCCTCGATTCATAATCCTCGAACAGTTATTGGTGGAAATAGAAACACAGTAACAAAGATTCAACGTCTGGAAGTCCTCATGTTGGAGAAGACCATGTCCAGCGACAACGTGCTGTCTGGGCCTCCAGTGTACGATCGCTTCTGGCTGAACTTTGCCTCGGGAAACTTTTCAGTCGGTCGCTATGGCAACGCAGAGCCGTTTTTCAATTGGTTGGATCCAAACCCGTTAGAGTTCAGATCCATCGGACTTATGACTTGGCATGGGTCAACTGGTCGATGGAAGTTTCACTCGTTCTGCTAATGTACAATACGATCGTTTTAGAACCAGAAGGTAACAGATGCAAATGACTGAATAATAAAGAAAGCGAGCCTCAACTGTCAGGCTCATATTCCACTGCTATAACTGCTACAACATCATCGCGAATAAATTGAAAGATTTTGGATAGCATATTGGTTTATTACTCAAAGAACATCTAAATTGTACGTTATTGCTTTGTTTATGTGACACTCCATTATCCATTTAAATTTGCACTAAATCTTACCCCAGAGCGGTAATGCATAAGTCACTATATCGGGACATGGAATACATGAAGTCAAAATGGACTATTAATGATGCTACGTCTATGTTTCATCGTTGCTAACATCTGTTTAAAATTACACTAAATCATGGCGCTCATTTCATAACGCACCATACAACAATTGCAACTATTATGGGACCCAATTTCTGATAGCGCGCTATAAAACATGCTGAATAATTGTGTCTAGGTATAGATACAAGTGTGTGTGTGTAACATGAAGACCGGGTCACTGTACTACGGACTCTCAGTCAAACTTGAGAGTAACCCCAGTCGAATCTTTGTTGTTGCTGGGTGTTTTTTTTTTGTTTTTTTTTTACTTTTCTTTTCTAAAGACAGCGTCACAGGTATACCGCAGAGAAACTACATTATGCGATCGAAGTTACGTACAATTTCATTGAACAGTCATGATTAAAGAATTAACATTAGCACTTTGTAGTTACGTACTTTGCTGCGTTCCAGTAGCCAATTTTCATTCTGTAAAATCGAACTCTTTATTGGAGATTGTATTTATATTTATAGTTATATTAAGGTGTTTTCACAATATTGCTACTGCCCTCTTCTTTATTGTATCGAAAATGATTCCCGTTGTTTTAAGGCCAGATTTAAAGTAGATTTTTCATTGCAGTGTAGATGATAGTGAAATGAATATTGTTATGGTACCTGGCACGATAAATGAAGATATTTGCGATAATAATATTGCTGGATATTTCTTTAAACTCATGCTTTCATGCCTGACACGCATAATATTACGGTGTCATCGCTTGATATGAGTAGAGTATAAAAACAAAAAATAGTGTGATGATTTTCTGGCACATGCTCAAAGCGGTTTTTACTTGTCAAGAGGCCATGGCAGTGAAAGGAATGTGGTGTTCATCACGGCAATGTTTTTCTTCTTCTTCTTCTTCTTCTTCTTCTTTTGCCAACGATTATCTGACAATGTGACCAGAGTTTGTATGATGTATTTAGCAATCCACTGCAAACCAAATGACGGACGAAATAAGAATTATGACCAACACTTGCTGTCGGGCGAAATCTCGGTGGTCTAGTGGAGATGACGCCTGTCCGGTGATCAGGAGGTCGTAGGTTCGAATCCTGCTCGAGTATGTACGCCCATGGTTTTTATCATGGCTACTACTAAAACACTGATCAATTCAGTGCTTATTTACGTCGATGTGGAGCAATTTGTCAATCAGTTGCAATGAAACACCTCGACGGAAGAATTTCGTGAATTTGAATTGTTGCGCAGTACCCGCTGCATGCTATAAGGATTAGGACCAACACTTGCTGTCGGCCGAATAGTGGAGATAACGCCTGTCCGGTGATCAGGAGGTCGTAGGTTCGAATCCTGCTGGAGCATGTACGCCCATGATTTTTATCATGGCTACTACTAAAACACTGATCAATTCAGTGCTAATGTACGTCGGTGTAGGGCAATTTGTCAATCAGTTGCTAAGAACATTATCTGTTTTGCGATTGTATTACATTTTCCATTATACAGTGCACTCCCGTTATATCGGACACGGTTATAGCGAAATTTCGATATAACGAAAGAAAACTGCCGGTCCCGAGGACTCCGTTTTAACGGGAGTCTACTGTAATATTATAGCAGCGTAATTCCGCACTATTCGATGTGTTGACATTAAAGTGGTGTGTAACTATAACTGTATACTCTGACTACCCTTCACAAAATATTAATGTCGTGAATACTTTTATCAACTTCAGTTACCACGGCTTCTCAAACCAAATCCGCTCTGTATAAACAAGTTTCGTTCCGTCATAGGTACATAGGGACATAAGAGGTTAGTATCATTTTTCAGATTGGTGCCAAGGTGTTGAAGAGTAAAAGATGGGGAAATAAACTAAGCTTGCCGATGCATTTATAGTTAGCAACGTTTGTATTACGCTTCACGCTTGTGTGTGGGTGTTTGGGTTTCAGTTAATAATAATATTTGTGAATTTTGAATGATAGTGAATAAACTTTATTGAAAAGGAAATGTGCGTGTATGTTGTGTTTCTCATGCAGGCGTGGTGTCTCTTCCAGCATAATTTATGGTGTAAATTCTTTTTACAAACAAAGATTATAAAGGAGTACATTTAATGTGAATGGAGTATAATTTTCGAAACAATATTTGTCCAATTCCGTATTAAACTGGCATGGGAACTTGGGAAAATATAACAAATTTCGACGTAAAGGGGATTTTTTCAGACTAGTGAACCTTCGGAATAACGTTCCCCAGGAATAACCGTATTTCATTTTGGATTGAACAAACATTTGGCGGATCGATCTGAAGCCTATATCATTTCAGATTATCGAACCTACGGAATAACGAACCCTACTTTTATTTTCGATTTTTCTTTTTTTTTTTTCATTTACGGACTGGCCAACTTTCGGAATAACATAACTACACATTAAGAAAAAATTAAGGATCCAGATCAATGTCACAGTAGGAGTACCATTACGGGTGCAGCTTTACACCTTTAAGACAATAAAGGTGCAGAGTTGCAACGTTAAAGAATCATGCTCTCTCAGTGACACTGGTCTGAAGGGGTGAAAGCTACACCCATAATGCCAGGTGTTTCCAGTTCAAAACTGGTAAAAGCGTAAAAAAAATCTTAGGGTGTACGTAATAACGAATCGTATTTTTTTTTCTCGAATTAACCAACCATAGGAAGATCGACACATATCTTATCTTATTATTTTCGAACAACTGAACACTACCAAATATATAAATCAACTCACCTTTTTTTTTTTTTTTTTTTTTTTTTTGATTTTTAGGACTAACCAACATTTAGGTACACGAAAATTGTGTTTGTTTCGGAATAAGGAACCTGCCGTTTAACGAACATCCGAAATGACGAACATCACCCAGTAATATAAAATGAAGAAAATGTAATGAAAATATTATTGGATACCAAATAATAAGTTATTCTATATCCTTGATACACGTTATATATCACTTCTCTCTTTGGATCCTCTTCAGACAGCAAACGTACCTTGAATTTGACGATGAGTCGCAGAAAAAAATGAAGGCCATGTTGATAGCGTCTAGTTTGTTAATAATATCAACAGATATAAGGCTTCACACTTCCACAAAATTTTCATGAAAATACACAGGCCGAAGGAAATAGAATCGCAGTTAAAGTGATTTCTCATGCTGTCAACATTCATAATATTGTTCATATTTGGGACTACAAAAGAGTAAAATTCCGTCCCTTAGCACTGGAGCCCTGATTGCATGGGCACCCACCTGGGGGGCATCATGAGGTGTTTTGGTCGGATTTTTTTTGTTTTTTTTTAATAAACTCTTACCATTAAACTACTGAAATCCTTGCATCTGATTGGCTGAGAGCAAAAATGTCCGGGAACTTTGTCAAACAAAATGCTTCATGAAATGCCCCCGGGAAGCCACTTATTGGGCTAGATTATCGGGAATAGACACGAGGTCGATCAGGAGCTGGAAAAAGCTGTTATCTGCTGTGACGAAAAGGCCGACCTCTGGCCGTTTAGATTTAGGTTTGTATCGGATGGAATGATGACGTCATAATCAAGGTCATGGGCGACAATGAGAGGGGGTAAAAATATGGTTTTACCCTCCCCCCCCCCATATCCGATGATCGTGATGGAGAAACAAAAAAGAAATACACTTTGACTGCTACCACATGATTAAATTTATAAAACATATCGCTTTATTTCATTTCTAAGATTGGAAAACCTTTCCCCGCTTGATATTTTCTATAGATAAGTATGCATTTTCATTAAATTTCATTATAGAATCAAAAATATTCCACAGAAAGTGCACGGAATGTTTGATTTCCATTCCGCAAAGATGAAAAAGCTCTCTCGTGTGTGTCTGCGTGAGCCTAACATGTGGATAAATGGGTGACAGATAACACAGCCTTTCACATTCATTTTATTCTCAGAATGTTTGCTTTTTATCTATCTATCTATCTATTTTACTGTTTGACAGGAAATGTTCGAAAGCTCTCTGAATAAGTGTCCACCAGCTCGTTTAATTTCAATTTTCAAAATGCAAAAACTCCTAGGGTGAGACGGGAGATTCCCCACATGAACACACAACTCCACCGCTCCAACCCCCAACCCCCAACCCCATTCCCCCCCCCCCCCCCAAAAAAAAAGCTTTGCTCCCGCAGGCCTGCGCACATTATCTCCCTTGCAAGTTTATTACCATACCAAATCCTGAAAACGGATCGAGAAGCCTGTGATCATGGCTGATAAAATGGAGATTCAAATTAAAAAAAAAAAAATGGAGATGGCACAGAGAGGGGGAAAATCGACGCACGATGAATAATAATAACCGTAGTGATACAATTTTTCAATTCGCTACCAAATAATTAGAGAGTTGACAGGTGATGGTATGATTGATCTTCACTATTTACTGAAAAGATTTGCATTGTCTGGTTCACCTTTCTCTAATAAAGACAACTTCAACTTGGTGTCAAATTGCACTTATTTGCTTTGTGATTTCAGAATGCGTTTGACTCTGTGACCATGGCACACAATACTGTGAGTGCACATACATAGGCGTGCAGATACACAAACGAACACACACACATTGAAAACCATAAGCAGTGATTTCCTTTTGCGTCAATGTACCCCGAGAAGTTGACAAAGCTGAAACGTCGTGGAAATGTTTCTATGACGCTTGTTGACCGTTATCTTCGCGAACGCTTTGCAGCAACAACTCATTGACTTCATTTTCTCTGTTTGACTGGTATTGGTTGGCGTTAACAAGGTATTCACTTTCAAGTCAGACTAGCTACCTTTACCAGAAGATAACATGGCAAGAATTCTACACAAAATCATTGGGACACTGATTCTGTGTGGTGAGTTTTTCTTTCAATAATAGTCGAATTGTATTATTGTCTGCCTGATGTTACAAACAAAGATGGTATAGTATTTGTAATGTCTGTATACAAATATGTTGTGTATATCAAACTGTGTAAATTCCATGTCTAAAAATACATAGTAATACATCACATTATGCATTACGCATACATGTATAAACTTACATAGGTAGAAATAGACAGACAGACAAATAGATATATAGATAGATAGATAGATAGATAGATAGATAGATAGATAGATAGATAGAGAGATAGAGAGATAGATAGATAGATAGACAGATAGATAGATGAATAGAGAGAGAGGGAGGGATGTACATTACCATTACACTTTGTTACTATCGAAGCTAAATTATTTTCCCTAAGCAGCTACAGCAGCATTAGGTTGTATAAAGTGTTTTTTTTAACAGTCTGATTTGTACATCATTCATGTCATGTGATATAGTCGGGGATGAACACTTGACCTTAAGTTTTGTTAAAATCCATGAAAAACAAAATGGCAGGATTGTCAAGAAATAGTCGACTTTATGGGTTCAAAGTGTCGATCAATATTTTTTTTTTTATATCCTTGGATAGATACTACTTTAGAAGAAAAAGATCATTGTCACAAACGGTATAGGTACCTTCAGACTAGGTTTGCAATCATAATAGACAAATTGGTGAAGAAAACTCATGCAAAGGCATCACATACTACTATAGCTCAATGCAAAGGCAGAAAAAAAAGAACTCATAAATTAACAAACTCCGTCCCAAATGTATAGTCCCGAAGAAAAATCTACTGAATAAGCTTTATCTTAAGTCTTCCAGAAGAGTCAACATCTTCCCTCATCAGCTTGACCCCCTTTCATCCCCCCCCCCAACACACACACACACACGCACACATTCACACACACACACACACACGCACACACACAAGCACACAAGCACACATACAGTAATCGTAAATAGCCCTAAATTTCAGGGTAACTCACATGTTTGAATTGAAATATAATAATGTGTATGAAGTGTAAGAATGTGATTGTTTTATTTTGGGTTTTTACTATTTACCAGTATGTTTCGGACAGATATCCCAAGGGAGCAAAGCGATATTGTGCTTACTTTGCTGCCTTCAATTCTTATTGTCCTGTTCTGTTTTGAGGTGTCCTTTCATGTCTTCAATCCTCTTTTGACGTCTGGTCGTACACGTTTTTTTTTTATTTATTCTTTTCCCATACTTTTTTTTTGGTTCAGTTTTCTACAATAAAGCAACTTCCCCTTTTGTTGAATATATAAAATGTGAACAACAGTTATGATACGAATGTTTCCAGAGTAAAACGTCTACAGTTATGGTTTAATGGCGAAAATAGTGATATCTCCTTATATTTTAGGCTTTATTACGAAATTTGTGTATGGTAGGATTTTTTTTCTTTAATGATACAACTGGCCTACACATAATCAAATATGATATCTCGAACATTGTTAACATCACTGTTCCCAAATGGTAAACTATACCTTTTATATAGTATTGTTGCGTGATTTTCTTAGAAATAAAAAAGGAAAACTATATGTTTTTCCCACCCAATTTCATCAGATTTGCATTCGATTTAACGATGCGGTCATTCAAGTTCGAGCGAATTTAAATGATCACCGAAATCGACATCCAAAAAGGTAACTAGTTCATTCAATTTCATTTTTTTTTTTCATCAGCATGCAATTTCATGAGTTTCTTACACAAGGGTGTAAAAATGGCATTCAAATTAAAAGTGGAAGTGCAGCGCATTCAAATTCGCATCAGCACCGCCGTGGAGAGCATTAAGGAACTCAAATTCACGATAAGGCAAACAATCACAAAGTATGAGCAGTATTTTTCGTTGTTGCTTTTATTCTTTGTAGTTACTAAGATGTTTGAATATGGAAACTTAATATACAATACCTTGAAATGTGATTTTGACACATATAAGCTAATAACTCGTGTAACCCCACTTTCAAACACATACATTTATACACGATTATGATAACTCGTGTAACTCCACTCTCAAATACAAACAATTCATACACGATTTTAGCCTCTGCTACATTACATAGTATACGTGAACAACTCGAATACGGACAGAATTAGTGGATGAAGCATGACCGTAACAACCAGCAAAATTGGCGATATAACCCTTTGATAAAATAGGTCTATCTATAGCTGATCCGATTACGGCAAATTATGAAAATGGACACGAGGAACTATAACGGAATCAAAATGGATCAATATGGATTTGGACGGATATAGGACCCCTAAGATATTCTGGGATATGGCTATTTACTAAATGTTACATCCATACTGTTAGGGATGAATAGAAAATGACAGAAAGGTCGACAGGAAAGAAATACATCCAATGCAAGTAAGATGATTAAATTAGACTTTAAAATGAAAATGAAATTGTATCATCCAATCGTATGACCGTGTAAAAAAAAGCCCGTGGAAGTTGTGTATGTTGATTGAATTCGAAAGTGCGAAGGTGTGTTCGTATAAATGAATTTAAACGTCTATCCGGCTGGCGCGAAATTGAATGCCAAATTTGAGTCGTTAAATTGAATGAATTTCTCTCTGAATTATAAGATTGAAAAACATCCCTTCGTCTCGAATCTTTATCATTATACTATGTCCTGGTTTATTATTGTTTTTGTCAATCGTACAGGAAATGTACATTGCCCCCTCCCCTCTATTTTTTTCGGTGTTGTGGGGGTTCAATGAAAAAAATAGATACCGTTTCTACGAGTAATGAAATAATAAATTTAATTGTAATAGGTAATACGTTTAGGAGCAGGTAGCAAAAGTGGAAGTATGATGAAAATGATAGTATCCTATTTTGGTTATTGCAATGCAAATTTCATTCATCATCCTCATGGGCATGATGGGTGGTCCATTTTTCCCCTGCCCAACGGGGTATGCAAACACCACGAACAGCACCGGTCTGCAAATACATTCATCGAAATGTACGCTCTCATGTAATATAACGGTAGATTCCAGTCATGCCAATCGAGATTTTCGGCTGTGTGTGTGTACCTACATAAAGATCAGTAATAAAACGGTAAACAATTCGTTATTACGAGGATTCTCGTATACATCCGAATCGGACCAGTCGTCTAACTCCATCGAATTCCCGCATAACGTGTTTATGCTGGCTATATATAATCAATAACATCACTATTTCAATAACTTTTGAGAAGAGCGTTTTGCCCACTTCAGCGTTTTGTGCTGGCAAATCCCCAAATCAAAATCCGACTTCACGTAAGGAAGTTTTGACATTCAGTCTCCCATCTTGTTAAATGAAACCAAACTCCAAATATAAACATTGGACAGGATAAAAGCAGCAATATTAGTAGTAAACACCAGTGAAAGTTTGAAGAAAATTGAACAATCGATTGAAATGTTATTATTTTGCTTACTTTAAGAGGGTGTCGTCATTGCTGGTTAAGAATAGTTCATGGCGACATTATGGACAACACTATAAGGACAATATAAGTTGAACTTTCTTTTTGTCTCTCTGTATTATATTGTTGTCCAGAATGACATCATGAACTGTTGTAGTCTCCTTATCTAGTGATGACGGCACCGAAACTAAAGGAAGAAAATGCAAAATACTTTTACATCGATTGTCATAATATGTTCCTCAAACTTTCATAGATGTGTTCCTCTAATTGCTGCTTTCACTCAACTTATACATTTAAAGAAATCGTACAATTTTGGTTGAGATCTAATTTCAGGTTTGTAACATTTTTGGTGAAATAATGAGAAACCTCTTATGACATATATATGAAAGAACACGTAGTTCTATGAGGAATTTAACTTTTATTTGATGAAAATTGGTTTTGAAATGGCTGAGATATCCGAAAAAGAGTGATTCTAATAAAGTGTGGGACCCACACTTTATTACGATCACTTTGTTTTACTTTGTTTTTGGATGTTTCAGTCATTCCAAACCAGATTTTCATCAAATAAACTTTGAATTCATCTTAAAATGGTATGCTCTGTACTATATCATAAGTGTTTTCTTGGTATCTCGCAAAAAGTTAAAAGCCCAATTCTCATCTCCACCAATACTGTACCATCCATTTAAATTAGGGTTTTGGTTTGCCTATAGAAACATTAATATCAATGGGATATACTAACATGTAACTAAATATGGAAGCAAACATAGCCATCTCGAAAAGCTGAAAATCACGAACTTTCTTTGTTTACCAACGCATAGGAAATTTACAAGGTAATCACATCGCTGCCTCTTTGAGTGAGAGGTAGACAATTAAAGGGAAGATAAACCCCAAGAGCAATGTGGATTGAGTGAAAGCAGCAACATTAGTAGAACACATCAGTGAAAGTTTGAAGAAAATCGGACAATCGATGAAAAAGTTACGAATTTTTAAAGTTTTGGTGTTGGAACCGCTGGACGAGGAGACTACTAGAGGTTATGACGTATGAGTGGACAACAATACCAAGAAAATATAAAGAAAATTCTGCAAAAATCCATTTTTCATGAAAATTACAAATTCCATCAACTTGATATTGACATATGTTAGGGGTAGCAATTATTCCCCCTACTTTCTGAAAGAGGTTGGTCCATTGCTCTTTCATAATTCTAGAAAAGTGAATTTTTGTTGAATTTCCTTTATATTTTCTTTGTATTGTTGTCCACTCATACGTCATATTCTCTAGTAGTCTCCTCATCCAGCGGTTTCAACACCAAAACTTTAAAAATTCATAACTTTTGCATCGATTGTCCGATTTTCCTCAAACTTTCACTGATGTGTTCTACTAATGTTGCTGCTTTCACTCAATCCACATTGCTTTTTGGGTTTACCTTCCCTTTAATATCACGAACAGTTACAGTATGCTGAATCCACATCAGTCAATTTAATGCCGGATTTTAATGGAGCTTCTATTGTACTCTTTTCCTGATTCTATACTTTGTTTGCTACAGTCAACAAAAACACGGTATGGACCTGCACTTTGGGTGTAACATTCGTTTAATTAATTTCATGAACTTTTCATGATTATATGGGATATTCTGAGTATGTCAGTAAATAATAGAAAGGCGTGTGCGTCACGAGCACACAATGCATGATGATATGGAAACGGGACACAATACACACTGAAGTTCACAATTTCCATGGCATTGTTTGCTATTCTAGGCTTGGCCATCATTTGGTAACACTAAACAGCAGACCTGTGCCGTACCGACTTCACCTCCCCTGTTGATGCGATATTTGCTTTATGCACTTGTAAATATAATGCCTCATCATAATTCTTACACAATCAGTGAACTTCGCTTCCACGTCCGATTGGTGGCTTTGAAGAGTATAGGCTTCTATATATAGCGAAGACAGGAATAATACACAAACTTTTCATAACATTATTATCATTTTTGTCTTTCAGCAAGCTACCATTACAATCTAAATGTAGGGCCTATAGTCTGCTTTTATTGTACTCAATGCAAATACATGTTGCTGATGACATGACCTACACACTGCAAAGGCATGTTGACTTACCAAGGTCATACTTTCCGATGTTTCATGATACACTTTATAACGATTCATTTTACTTGTGACGCCCATATAATCTTCGAACGCAAGATTCTGTTGATGACGTCATCTGTCAACCACTACTAAGAGACTATTATGACTAACAAAAGAAAAACATTGAAATGCAATTTCCTGAGCATAACTTCCATATTTCCTTGCAATTCCTTTTGAAAATCATATCAATAATAGCATGGAAACATGCTGTTACATAAACATATGACGCGAATTGAGATATTCATGAAGACACGTAGACATAAGCGACGTTTAGGGTATCATAGATCAACACAAGTCAGCATGCATTTGCATGGAATATGGTTCTTTTAATTCGAAAGTCTTTGACGATAGAAAGATGTCCGAGCTGGGCATAGTGAATGACGGGCTATTCCCCCTTCCCAAGAGAGGAATTTCTGCAACATATTTTGCGCGTCGAGATTCCATCAAAATTCGAGATCGAAGTCCATTTTCAGTTTGATTTCGCGTTTAAATGAACAATAGATCATATTCCGTAGAAATATGATATCAAAATATGATTAAGGGCTCGTTCTGCTTGGAAAAGTCCTTAATTAGCAGGTGCCAGAGGGGAGGGTGAAAAAAGCAAATGTAATAATCTAAACAGATAGAGCGTGGTAGCAATGTGGGTGTAAATTACTCCACCCGGTTAACAGTCCAAACAATAGATGAGAATGATAATCTGAGTTATTCAATTAAAGAAAAGTACATACGTACAGTGTTGTGATTGATGTTCTTTGTCGAATTTCTTGAGTGTGTGTGCGTGTTTCTTTTTTCCACTTTATTGTTATTGGCTATTTCTATTCCTTGTTGTCACTTGTCACCTTTTGTCACCAATACAACTCGCATGTATTCGGTATAGTCCCATTAAAACTACATTCCACTTTATCGTTAATTTCATGATGACAATATTTCTATCCATTACCTTTATTCTTTGTATGTTCTATTTGTATTTATTAATTTATTTGTTCATTTGTTTATTCTTATCATTATTCATTTATATATTTATTCATTTCTATATTTTTGGCTCAGAAGTGGCCAGGGCCCTCCGACTAGACGATAATGAACAGGAGACCTGTCCAGCAATGGAAATGATTTGCAGCTCAGTGACATTGGTCAACGGACAAACGGTTTCTATGGTGCCTAAACTGATGACCGCAGATGAAATAAGACGAGCGGGAAATCATCCCATGCTGAAAGGGAAAACAAGATTTACTTGTAGACTTCCCGGTATGTATAATATGCCTTTGATGGGGTTGTCATTAATGAATGTGTCTTGCTGTACCTTGTAAATCTGTTGATAAATCTGCCATATTGAAGAATATGAGGTATTCATCAATATCATATTTTTCTTTTTTTTTTCAATTTCAATTTATTTTCGTATTTCTCGATGGAAAATACATGGTATATAACAAAATATAATACAGAATGTCCAGCTTGGATATATACATGACGAAATAGGAATACAAAAGTAATACATAACGGTCGATGTGTCATTTTCAATCAAAGTAAAGGATGCGAAGAGAAATACGATGGAACCTACTAAAAAGCAAAGCTTGTTGAGTGTAGGTCCCAACAAAAGCCTAGTAAGGGGAACAGGATGAGGAGCACGGGTACAATTAAGACCAAAAGTAAGGATAAATAAAAGAGAATGACTATTACTCGAGGCTCAGAAGATTCTTCTCACATGTATTTATGTGTGTGATAAAATGAGAACAAGTAACCACATGCTGCACACTATAGCAGTTGCTCTAAAAGCAATTTTGACATGGGAGTGATAATGACGTGAATACTTAAGTACTATATAATTTTAGGGTTTAAACATTCCGGCTTCCATAGACACGGGGAAAGATTTGAAAAATGGAGAACATGAGTCAATTGCAATTCCCTTATGTGATATACCAGCCAGCTGCAATGATGCATAAAAGAAAGGAAAGAAAGAAAGGAGGGGGAACTATGCGACACGACCAAGGTCTTACTAGAAGTGGAAGGAAAAACACCGATGGGAAGGAATTTGAGAGAGCATGCAACTAAAATGTATATGCATGAGTCTGTTCACATGGCAACAACCGACTAGTATAATAGAGCAGCCATCAGCATAATAAAAAGGAATTTTAGTGCACTTGTGTGTTGTAGCTATTCAATACATGCTGTCTGAATTTACGCTTAAAAGATGATAATGACAGACAGCTTTTAACCTCTGTTGGGAGATCATTCCAATATTTAGAACCTGTATACATAATTGTGTTTTTAGCAAAAACTGTTCGAGTTCGTGGAAGGTGATAAGCGTCACTCTGGCGAGTTGGATAGTGGTGGACAGAATTGTTTCTTATGAACATCTGTAAAAAGACACCAGGAAGATCTTTTGAGGAAAATTTATACATAAAAATACCTAAATTATAACCAAACAAATCTATCAGTTTTAAAATCTTATTTTTCTGAAATAAAGCGTTAGTGTGAGATAAATACCCAGCATGGTTAATAATTCTGATCGCTCGCTTTTGAAGAAGAAAAAGTGAATCCAGTAAGTATTCAGATGCGTTACCCCACGCAAGAATTCCATAATTAAGATATGGGGAAATCATGGTTGAATGTACAATCTGCAAAATATGGTTGGGCAAAAAATATTTCAGTTTGTTTAGGATTCCTGTATTTCGTGAAAAAATTTTGCTTAAAAAATTAGAGTGAGTTTTCCAGGACAGGTCACTATCGATGTAAAGTCCTAAAAACGTTGTACTATCTACTCGGGTTAGGTTAATATCATTAATCTTAACATCATCAGGAATAACTTGCAAGGAATTGCTAAATAACATATAATGTGTTTTATCAACATTTAATGATAACTTGTTAGCGTAAATCCAGGACTGAACAGACTTCAATTCATTATTCATTATACTTACAAGGGTATTGGGATTGCGGTGAGACAGAAATAGATTTGTATCATCAGCGAAACAAATAAAAGAAAGAATCTGTGACGAATTTTGGAGACCGTTGATGTACAGGATGAATAAAAGTGGGCCAAGAAGAGAACCCTGGGGGACACCGCAAGAAGTTGACGTCATACCTGACTCATAGCCATTTATGTAAACAAATTGTTTTCTGTTTGTGAGATAGTCTTTAAACCACTCTAAAGCCCTCACACGGATACCGTAATGGCTTAACTTATAATGCAAAATATGATGGTCAATGGTATCAAAAGCCTTCGAAAAATCGAGAAAAACACCGATGGTGTGGGAAGCATCATCTAAAGCATGAGCTACTTTATCAATGAAGGCTAATAATGCGTGAGTTGTGCTATGCTGTTTTCTGAATCCAAATTGGAAATTAGAAAAAATATTGCAATTAACAAGAAATCTAAGAGTTCGTTTATAAACAAGCCTTTCAAGAATTTTTGAGACTGAAGTTAAGAGAGATATCGGGTGGTAATTACTCACAATTTCTTTTGGACCCTTTTTGTATATGGGAACAACTCGAGCGATTTTCATATTATCTGGGACTTTGCCACTAGATAAAGATTGATTGAAAATATAAGTGAGTGGAGAAATTATTTCATTTATTATATTCTTCAAAAGAAAAGCCGAAATACCATCATTACCTATACTTTTCTTAATATTTAGGTTATCAACAATTTCTTTGATTTCTTCTTCAACAATAGGAATGAAAAACATGGTTTGTACATTCCTGTCTTTTAAAAAAGAATGAAAAGTTGTCTGGGTATTTGGTATTTTGCTAGCAAGATCAGGTCCTAAGTTTATAAAGTAATCATTAAATACATTGGCCATTTCCTGTGGATCATCAACTTGATGACCGTCATTCAAAATATGAGTAGGGGAATTTGTAACAGTGCTAGATTTCAAAGCTATGTTTATCACCCTCCACGTACTCTTAATGTCAAACTTGCATTTTTCAAACTGATTTGCAAAATACAGTTGCTTGGCTAAGCGCAACGAAGAAGTAAGTACATTACGGTAACGAATATAACGGGATTTAGTTACATCATTGAGATTTTCGGTATCTGTAAAACAATTTATTCTTCCTATTGATAGACATAAGTAGGGACTTTGAAATCCATGGTTGTTTTGGTACTCTCTTATAATTCGATCTGAATCGTCTAGATAAGGGTATATAAACATTACACATATTTATAAGGGTGTTCATAAAAACATCAAAGAACGAATTTACATTTCTTTGGTTATAAACAGAGGACCAATCAACTGACCTCAATCCCTCTCTAAGTCTATCAAGATTACATTCGGACATATCACGAGAACCTAAATTAAGGGTTGGCATTTTCCTAATAGAAAACTGTGGTACAAGCGCATATATCGGGAAATGATCGGTGATATCAGAAACTACAATACCAGAAGTAACATCAGTAACATGAGCTCCCTCGTGGAGACGTAATGAGCTCCTTTATGGAGACAATATGAGCTCCCTCGTGGAGACTTAACCCTATAAAGCCCAAGGGGGGGGGGGGTGTGCCCCCCCCCCACCAGATTTTAATTCGCCACTCCTTCGCCCTTTATCCAATTTTAACCAAATTTGGTGACTTTTCCTAAAATCTTATTCCGAACGTTTTGATATATAATTTAGCTATATTTGATATTGCTGGTTGCCATGGCAACCATAAACTGACAACCATGTCAGTTGGATTTTTGCGTACTTTTCTGTTCCAATTCTAATTTACAATACTATAATGTATGAAATGGGCGTTTCTTGGCTGAAATTTGCTGAAGAAGCAGAATGTGAAGTAATTATGGCCCTGAAATGTTGTTCCTATTATTTCCTTTGTTTTTCTGTGCCAACGGCATAAAACAATAGATATAATAGAGATACTTGAAAATAACAGTATTTTCCAAAGATTGCCGTTCTATTTTGTGTCATTTTGATTCCTTCACCGAAGTTATACCTCTAATATCATTTGTTTATCACATTATCAATCTGCAAACTTAAAATTCCAATGTTATGGAAATATGAAATATGATTACTATGCATGTACCTATCCCAAACAATACATCACAGGTCTCATAATGTATTTCTTTATTTTGTTATAAATAGCGCCCCCATGTGGTGACCTTGAGAAATTTCAGCCATAACAAATAATGAGCTTGACTTGCACATCATTTGTGGCAAATATGAAAAATATTGGTCTATGATAAGACATATATACTGGGGATAAAGAAATTATACAGAAAAATCATGTTTTTAGCATATTTCCTATGTATTTCTTTACATTTTGGTTAATAGCGCCCTCTATGGGTGACCTTGAAAAAAATTAAGTATGCGGTCATGTAGAGTATGAGTTGCTCTACCCATGTGCCAAATATGACGATGAAACATCAAACAATAACAAAGTTATATAGGGGGGCACAATGTGCCCCCCCTTGGGCCTGGGAAGGGTCAAAATAGCTTGGGCTTAATAGGGTTAATGAGCTCCTTTGTGGAGATGTGAGCTCCCTCGTGGAGACAATATGAGCTCCCTCGTGGAGACTTGGTATATATTTAATATTCTTGTTTATATCTCTATAAGATTTATAATGTTTGTTTTATGTTAAGTGCTGTCTGGGGCAAATTATTTGTATAGGGCCCCATTTTTTTTCTCTCTCTCTCCCTTCGTTCTTTAAAACAACAGCAACATAAATCTGTTGATCGTTAGATCTTTAATCCTAAGAAACTCTAAGAAAATCCTAAACTCTAAGAATCTTCACTTTTTTTCAATTTCAATTCGTTTACGAAACGAGTGTTTTGAGATGTTTTGAAATGAGGCTTATTTTTTTTTATGAAAATCGGTTTTGAAATGGCTGAGATATCCAAAAACAAAGCAAAACAAAGCGATCCCAAAATGACGTCATGAACTCTAGTAGTCTTCTCATCCATTACAACACCAAAACTTTAAAATTTGATAACTTTTGCATCTATTGTCGGATTTTCCTCAAACTTTCACAGATGTGTTCTACTAATGTTGCTGCTTTCATTCAATTCACATTGCTCCTTAGGTTTTGGTTTCCTTTAAATACTAAACTACATGTCTTGAACAAAACTGCAATCAAATAATCCTCAATCACAGAATAAGTGAAAATCTGATTTACAATGAAGTGTATGTATAGGCCAGTGGTCCGTTTTGCCCGACGCCTGGGGTAAAATGGACCTTCGTTTTGTTTTGTTTTGTTTTTTTTCCTTTTTTAAAGAAGTGATTACTGATTTCAGTAAAACTATAAGGGGGTTTGAAGAATTTTTAGTAGGGAACAAACAGCATCAACCAAATCTCCTCTTGTCGCATCAGAGGAAATTCAAAGACGATATAAGATAAACCTGTCCGTTTTAATCCATTTCCCCTATGACTGAATAATTAATTTCAAACTTTTCCCCTGTGTACTACACTTTCAAAGTTAACAAGTTTAAAGACAAGGAGGCTTCCAATTCTGTCTCTGTGTGAAGGAAATTGTGTTCTTGATCATGTTGATGGACATAGAAATATATCATAATGGAGATTTGACTCTTTTTTTTCAGATTGTGCTTCTTCACCTTGTGACAATGGGGGAAACTGTTCGGAGACATACACCGGATACAAGTGCTCCTGCGGCGAAGAATTCTTCGGCCGAGACTGCTGTAAGAAGCAAATCATTTTCCTCCTTCTTTCTGCGATTGTGTTTGTGTGCACTTGTGTGTGGGCGTGTGTGGGTGTGTTTTTTTTCCACTAGACATAATATGTGTTAAGATACTTTAAACAAGCCACATCTTCATGACTTTTAACATGAAATAATTATGTTTCGTATTAAACAGCAAACATAATTCATTTTCACTGTACAGTACTGTTAATATTAATATACCAACAAAAAACCCCGACAAGGGGAAAAAAACAAAGAAAACCCCTAAAGAATCAGTACCTCCTTTTCCTATAAACAGGAAATCTCCGAGAAAATGAACGAAATTCTGGTTACTGAAGAAGGTACGTAGGCGACCTACTTCTCTTTCATCTGTGAATAGCTGAACGTCTCTAATGTCATCCCGGGCATTCTCTTTTATGTCTGTCGGAGATATAGTAACTGGTGATTACATCTGCCACAGCATCCTACTGACTTCATTTTCGTCATACTACAGGCCCCTCTATAGGTACCTCCGTGAGCTGATTATTGCGCTGGTGAATGAGAATATGAATAATGTGCACATCTTTGGCACTATGGTGTATGCGAATCCAAAATCCTATTATGTAATTAAGCAGACGCGTTTCGTTTCGTTTCGTTTCCTGCTTTGAAGCATGCAACGTAATTCACACACCAGACAGCGGTACCCAACGAATCTTCAACTTTCATGGACTGAACCTCAGAACAAATATGACGTCACTGGATTTTGAAGTCAGCGCGGGCCACTCAGCTCGCATCGCCTTAAAGATGGCGCCTTCTCAAACAAATATCCCATATGAGATCGGTGAGTTTCTTTACTTGTTGAAAGCAATATACATTTTACTAAGTCAATATTGAGTATTCCATATTTTCTGAAAGAACTACCCTTTTTCTACATTGTTCATAAGTTTCCTCCCTTGTTGAAAGCATATATGTTTAGTTTATTCTAGTGCTTTTTCTTATAATAATATCAATGCTATTTGATGATTTTCATTATATGCACGTACACTTGAATGTACATTGTGTACCACTTTATAGCAATGCATGTATCCAGCGATTGAGTAAAACGATGGGAAACAAGATTCAATCTTCAATCCTCCAAAGTCACCAAGATGATGTTATTGCAATTAGGTGATGACAGTATTTATATTTGTCCTTTAAGTGATACATTGATCTTTTGCGTTGGGTAAGGGATATCAAGTCAGCAATCATGTTTGTTAAAGCCAATCAAAATTATGTCCTTCTTTTGTAGTCTGATAGGGGCAGTCCCCCCCCCCCCCAACAAAAATTCTATACCACTTCTTTTCTTGGGCTCAGACATAGGATTTTCAATTGATTCGGTAAGTTTAAAATAAGAAAATCACTCAATACAAAAGTGTTGTTGCTTTTGTTGGTTTTTTTTTCTATTTCTGGCTAATAACATTTCCTGGATGTCGTTAGCCGAGGTGAGACAGGTATTATCGCACCACCTGTCAACACCTCATCACTTTATGATTGACGTCTTTCTAATATCCCATCGAAAGTTGTACATCAGATCGTTCAATTTTAATTATACAAAATGCAAAAGCACCTCCCCATTGTCTCCATTACATACCTATACTTGTCATTTATGAAAATTTTTTTTCAACGTGTGGATATGGATAATACCGTATTATCAATATTAGTTCACATACTTCTATAAACATATACATATATACATACATGTATATAATTATATATACAATATCATAGCTCTCATTTATGTTACTGAAAATTCATTGCGTATCCGCATGATACAAAAAGATCATCTGTTATGAATGCCTAAACTCTTTACTATTGCCAGCATGTATTACTTTATGATGAACTTCGATACATTTCTGAAATGTGTGCATATTTATTCATGATATTTGTGAATGAATTCACTAAGGTTCACGTAAAAACGTGTGCATGATGGCGAATATACTAAATGTTTAAAACCTTCAACTTTTGTAAACATTTTTTTCATAATCCTCGATGCATGTCTGATATGTAATGTGTGCATTGATCAATCATTAATGCATTCACTAAAATTTAGGTTAAAAAAATGTTTTCGAACAGTTCTTGGTGGAGATGGAAACACAGTTACAAAGATTAAACGTCTCGGTGTGTTGAAGCTTCGCACGTTCCTGTCCAGCGACAACGTGCTGTCTGGGCCTCTAGTGTACGATCGCTTCTGGCTGAACTTTGCCTCGGGAAACTTTTCAGTCGGTCGCTATGGCAACGCAGAACCGTTTTTCAATTGGTTGGATCCAAACCCGTTAGAGTTCAGATCCATCGGACTTATGACTTGGTATGGGTCAACTGGTCGATGGAAGTTTCACTCGTTCTGCTAATGTACAATACGATTGTTTTAGAACCAGAAGGTAACAGATGCAAATGACTGAATATAAGAAAGCGATCCTCAAAGTAATGTCAGGCTCATATTCCACTGCTATAACTGCTACAAGATCATCGCGAATAAATTGAAAGATTTTGGATAGCATATTGGTTTATTACTCAAAGAGCATCTAAATTGTACGTTATTGCTTTGTTTATGTGACACTCTATTATCCATTTAAATTTACACTAAATCTTACCCCAAAGCGGTAAGTCACTGTATCGGGACATGGATTACATGAAGTCAAAATGGGCTATTAATGATGCTACGTCTATGTTTCATCGTTGCTAACATCTGTTTAAAATTACACTAAATCATGGCGCTCATTTCATAAAGCACCATACAACAATTGCAACTATTATGGGACCCAATTTCTGATAGCGCGCTATAAAACATGCTGAATCCGTGTCTAGGTATAGATACAAGTGTATGCGTGTAACATGAAGACCGGGTCACTGTACTACGGACTCTCAGTAAGAGTAACCCCAGTCGAATCTTTGTTGTTGTTGTTTTTTTTTTTCTTTTCTTTTCTAAAGACAGCGTCACAGGTAAACCGCAGAGAAACTTGATTATGCGATCGAAATTATGTACAATTTTATTGAACAGTCATGATTAAAGAAGGAACATTAGCACATTGTAGTTACGTACTTTGCTGCGTTCCAGTAGCCAATTTTCATTCTGTAAATTTGGACTCTTTATTGGAGATTATATCTATATTCATAGTAATATCAAGGTGTTTTCACAATATTGCTACTGCCCGCTTCTTTATGGTATCAAAAATGATTTGAAAGGGATTCCATGTTTTCCCGTTGTTTTTAAGGCCAGATTTAAAGTAGATTTTTCATTGCAGTGTAGATAAAAATGAAATGAACATTGCTATGGTACCTGACACAGTAAATGAAGATATTTAGGATAATGATATTGCTGGATTTTTATGCCCCCGCCAACAAAGTGGCCGGAGGCATTATGTTTTCGGGTCGTCCGTACGTCCGTCCCGTTTTGTTTTTGTCGATATCTCAAGAACCGTGAGGTGGTTTTGCATCAAACTTGGTATGAGGGTATATCCTGGGGGGACAATACTTTGTTTGGATTTTAGGGTCACGGGGTCCAAGTTCAAAGGTCACAGGTTATTTGGTGAAAAAAAAGGTTAAAATTTCATGTTTTTCTCCATATCTCGCAAATGGTTCAAGGTATCTTCATGGAACTTAGTATATATGCATGTACCGATGGGCAGTGATTATCTAGGGAAGTTGGGGGTCATGGGTCAAAGGTCAAGGGGTCAAAGGTCAAGGTCAACTCCTCAAAATATCACTGCTTTCCTTATATTTATGCAATGCCTGAAGGATTTTTTTTTTTAACTTGATGTATGCATGTATAACCCAATATTCTCTGGGAAGTTTCTTGCCAAAAGGTCAAAGGTCAAAAGGTCAAAGGTCAAGTGAAAGTGCTAAATTGCACTTCTTCCTCCATATCTCAAAAGTAACTCAAGGTATTATCATGAAACTTTTATGCATGTTCTACCTAACAGTGATTCTCTTTGGAATTGTGAGGTCAAAGGCCAGGTTTATATAATACTATTTTACCATTTGATACTGAAATTTTACTTTTTCTCAATACCTTGAAAATTACTCAATGCATAAACTTATAAAAGGGTCAAAAGTCAAGTAAAAATCATCAGTTCCCCCAAATACCTGCACTCTGACGTTTTAATCATTCATCCAATTAAACCTAGTTCTAGGAAAGTGAACATTCAGCACATTTGTGGCAAACCTGTCATTTTAATATTTTGCCAATTGTGTGAAACTTTCATCACACATTGTCAAGACATTGTACTATAGACCTATTAGGAGAACCATGCATTATGGCGGACGCATACACCAGTCGCCATAGCGACATTTCTAGTTCATTAAAGTCATGCTTTCATGCCTGACACTTATTATGATGTCATCGGTTAATATGAGCACATTATAGTAACAGAAAAAAGTGATGATTTTATGGCACATGCGCAAGTCAAGTGGTCAGTGAGAGGAAAGTGGTGGTCATCACGGCAATGTTTTTCTTCTTTTTCTTCTTTTTTTTTTTTTGCCAAACGTTATCTGACAATGTTGTGACCAGAGTTTGTATGATGTATTTAGCAATCCACCACTGCAAACCAAATGACTGACGTAATAAGAACATATCTGTTTTGCGATTGTGTATATTCTCCTTTATAACTACGTAATTCCGCAATATTCGATGTGTTGACGTTAAAAGGGTGTGTGACTACTATACTGTTACTGCCCTTCACCAAATATCCATGTCGTGAATACTTTTATCATCTTCAGTTACCATGGCTTCGCAGACCCAATCCTCTCTATATAAACGAGTTTTGTTCCGTCATTGGGACATATAGGAACATAAGGGGTTAATAGGGAGCTTTAGATTTGCGGCGCGGACGTTTGAGACGACGAGTGCGTTGAACGTTCTCTTCTCTCCCTGCGTCGTGCTGAAAAGTCGCCTTTGATTACGCTGGGACGCAACATATAAAAAATAAAATGGCGCTCCCATAATATCTATGATCGGTGCATCAAGTAGCTCTCTACGTCGTAAATTGAGCGGACGTAAAAATAGCCCAGAAGGCGTAGTGAAAAATTTAGACGACGCAAGCTATAAATAGATCGACTTGATGCGCGCGTCTGCGCGTGCTCAGAACATGTTTTTTTTTTCCCCTCTGAACGTCCCCGTCGCGAAAATCTAAAGCTCCCTAATATGATTCTTCAGGACGGTACCTAGGTGTTGAACGTTAGAGGATGGGAAAAGAAACTTGCCAATGCATTAGTTAGCAACGTTTGTATTAGGCTTCACATTATGAAACGCATTGATAAATTATTGAGCATGCATTAGAATTCATTAAGAGAGAAGGAATCTTAACGTTTGCTGATATAATTGTCATTGTTGGAAGTAAAGTCCCACCAACATCAGACACAGCAATCATGATAACTGTATATATAATATATGTGACCGTGCACCACAAAACAAACAAAAAGTCGCACCCCTTGATTTTAAGTGAGGACTCAACAAAGGTGAAATGGTTCAACCAAGTCAATCTTGAGTTTTTCATATTTTCTGAAAAAGCTATCCTTCTTGTACATTATCTTTGAGTTTGAGATCATAAATTGAATGGGAAAGTGGGTTTTCAGCAGTTTTTCTACCACCCTTTTTTGGGGGGAAGAGTAGAATGATCAGGCCTGTCTTAGAGGCCACTTTTCATGTCTTTCAACTCTAACAACGTTTGAAAGGATGATGCTACTGCTCTGAAAGTTGACATTTGTCATGGTCAGAATGTGGATATAGACCATGCTCAATTTCAGCTTAATCTGATAATCCCTTAATTGTTGGTGCCACAGTGGTTAATATTATGTTTTTGCCCCATTCATGGCACAGGTAGCACAGCTTAGTCAAGACTAAGCACTTGAATAGACCCTGTACACTTCAGAGCCTCTTTTCTCAGTTCACACTTTCCAGAGTGGGTGCTTTCCTGCCAGTATTTATATAGATTAGGAGAATCCATTTGAATTGAGTTATACACCATTTTAAAGCTTGGAGTCTGCTCATTCAGAATTCGCCCTTAATTAAAAATCCCTATCTGGCGACTTTTTGTTTGTTTTGTGGTGCAGGGTCACATATGCATAACACCTGAGTGTGTGTGTGTGGGTGGTTGGGTTTCAGTTAATAATAAAATTTGTGAAGTTTGAGTGATAGTGAATAAAGATTATATTAAAAAAAAAACAAGAGCGCGTGTTTTTGTGTTTCTCATGCAGGCGTGGTGTCTCTTCCAGCATAACTTACAGTGTAAATCCTTCTTATAAACAAAGATTATAAGTGGAGTTATACATTTAATGTGAATGGAGTATAACTTTCGAAACAATGTCCAATTCCGTATCAAACTGGCATGGGAACTTGGGAAAAATAATATAACAAATTTCGACGTACAGTAAAGGGGAATTTTTCAGACTAGTAAACCTTCGGAATAACGTTCCTCCTGAATAACATTCCTCCGGAATAGCATTCCTCCGGAATAACCATATCTCATTTTTTGGATTGCACAGGCATTTGGCGGAACGATCCGAAGCTTATTTCATTTTCATATTGTCGAACCTTCGGAATAACGAACCCTATTTTTTATTTTCGATTTCTTTTTTCATTTACGGACTGGCCAACTTTCGTAAAAAAAAAAAACATACCTACCCATTAAGAAAAATTTAGGGTGCAGATCAATGTCACAAGGGTACCTTTGCACCTTTACTACTGTACTGGTCTGAAGGGGTGAAAGTTGCACCCATAATGGCGCCACACTGGTAAAAGCGCAGCAAAAAGAAAAATCTTAGTGTGTACGTTAAAAACGAATCTTATTTTTATTTTCGAATTAACCAATCTTCAGAAGACCGACGCAAATTCTATTTCATTGTTTTCGAGCAACCAAACACTACCAAATATTGGAATCAACTCGCCTATTTTTTTTTTTTATATATTTTTTTTTAAGGACTAACCAACATTTAGGAACACGAAAATTTTGTTTGTTTCGGAATAAGGAACCTGCCGTTTAACGAGCATCCGAAATGACGAACATCACCCAGTGATATGAAATGAAAAAATACAATGAAAATATTAGGGGATACCAAATAATAAGTTATTCTATATCCTTAATACACGTTATACTGTATATCACTTCTGTCTTTGGATCTCCTTCAGACAGCAAATGTACCTTGAATTTGATGATGAGTCAGGAAAGAAAAATAATGGCCTTGTTGATAGCGTTTAGTTTGTAAATAATATCAACAGATATAAGGCTTTACACTTCCACAAAATTTTGATGAAAAATAACAGACAAAGGAAATAGAATCTCAGTTGGAAAGGTAAAGTGGTTTGTCATGCTGTCAATATTCATAATATTGTTAATATTTGGGACTGCAAAAGAGTAAAATACCCTCCCTTAGCACAGGTGCCCTGATTGCATGGGCAGGAAGCCACTTATTGGGCTAGATCATCGGGAATGGACACGAGGTCGATCTGGAGCTGGAGAAAGATGTTAGATTTAGGTTGCTTTCGGATGGAATGATGACGTCATGATCAAGGCCATGGGCGACAATGGGGGGGGGGGGGGAAGAATATAATTTTACCCTCCCTTCCCCCCTTATATCCGATGATCGTGATGGAGAAACAAAAAGTAATACACGCTGACTGCTACAGCATGATAAAATATATAAAACATATTGTTTAATTTCAATTCTAAGATTGGAAAACCTTCCCCGCTTGATCTTTCCTACAGAGAAGTATGCGTTTTCATTAGATTTCATCGAAAAAAAAAATGAAGAATATTCCATAAAAAAGTGCACAGGACCGTTTGATTTCCATCCTGAAGAGATGAAAAAGCTAACTCGTGTGTGTCTGTGTGAGCCTAACATGCGGATAAACGGGTGACAGATAACATAGTCTTTCACATTTATTATTCTCAGAATGTTTGTTTATTTATTTATCTGTCTCTCTATTCTACTGTTTGATTGGAAATGTTCCAAAGCTCTCAGAAAAAGTGTCCACCAGATCGTTTGATTTCAATTTTGAAAATGCACAAACTCCTCTGGGTAAGACTGGGGATTCCCCAAATGAGCACACAACCCCCGCTCCCCCCCCCCCCAAAAAAAAAAAAAAAAAAAAAAAAAAACGGCTCCGCAGCTTTGCAACCACGATTGCGCACATTATCCTGTTGCCATACCCCATCCTGGAAATGAATCGAGAAGCCCGTGATCATGGCTAATGAAAAAAAAAAGATTTAGATTAAAAAGAATAACAATGGGGATGGCATAGAGAGGGGTAAATCAACTCACCATGAATACAAATAACTGTAGTGATACAAAGGCGTGCAGATACACAGACGAACACACACACATTGAAAACCATAAGCAGGGATTTCCTTTTGCGTCAATGTACCCCGAGAAGTTCACAAAGCTGAAACGTCGTATATTCACCGCTTCTGATTGTAGTGGAAATGTTTCTATAACGTCTGTTGACGGTTATCTTGGCGAACGCTTTGCAGCAACAACTCATTGACTTCATTTTCTCTGCTGGACTGGTATTGGTTGGCGTTAACAAGGCATTCACTTTCAAGCTACCTTTACCAGAAGATAATAATGGCAAGAATTCTACACAAAATTATTGGGACATTGATTCTGTGTGGTGAGTTTTTCTTTCAATAATATTCGAATTATAATTATTATTGTCTACCTGATGTCACAAACAAAAATTGTACTATTTCTAATGTCTGTACATAATATGTTGTGTATATCTAACTGTGTCCATTCATTCATTCAATGTCTAAAAATACATAATAATACATCATGTCGTACATGTATGATCTTACATAGGTAGATATAAACATACAGACAGATAGATACATTGTATATAAAGAGATAGATAGAAGGATGGATAGATAGATAGAGAAAAAAAAAGAGAGAGAGAGAGAGAGAGAGATCTGTACATTACCATTACACTTTGTAACTATTAATGCTGAATTATATTCCCTAAGCGCTAAGCAGCTACAGCAGCTTCAGGTTGTTTAAAGTTGTTGTTGATTTTTTCTTTTTTTTTAACAGTCTGATTTGTACATTATGCATGTCATGTGATAAAGTCGGGGATAAACACTTAACCTTGAGTCTTGCTAAAATCCATGAAAAAAAAATGGCAGGATTGTCAAGGAATAGTTGACATTATAGGTTCAAAGTGTCGATCAATTTTTGTCTCTTCTTGGATAGATACTATTTTAGAAGAAGATCATTGTCACAAATGGTATAGGTACCTTCAAAGTATATAGGTTTACAAACATAATAGACAAATTGGTGAAGAAAATTCATTCAATGGCATCACATACTACTAGTTCGATGCAAAAGCAGAGTTTTCATCAAAGAAACTCATAGATTCACAAACTCCGTCCCAACTTAATCCTGAAATGTATCATCTCGATGAAGAGTCTACTGAATAAACCTTATCTAGTCTTCCAGAAGAGTCGGCATCTTTCCTCATCACTCGGACACTTATGCACAGCTTCACGTTGGAATAGTGGGCAAAATACCGGCTTTCGCACCCCCACACACACGCACACTCAAGCACTCATACAGTAATCGTAAATAACCCTAAATTTCAGGGTAACCCACATGCTCGAATTTAAGTGCATATGTGTATAAAGTGTACGAACGTGATTGTTTTTTTTTCTATTTTATACCAGTATGTTTCGATCAGGTGTCCCAAGGAAGCAAAGCAATATTCTGTTTACTTTGCTGTCTTCCATTTTTCTTGTCCTGTTCTCTTTTGTAGTGTCATTTCATGTCTTCAATCCTGTTTTACGTCTGGTCGTACACGTTTTTTTATTCTTTTCCCCATTCTTTTTTTTTTTTTTTGGTTCAGTTTTCCACAATAATGCAACTTTCTCTTGAGTGGATCCCTCCAATTTAATAATGTTAGCAGAACAACTCTAGCATGTCTATGGAGGTGGATAGATCGGCAATGACAAATCGCATGCCATAATCAATGTATTATTGTTTTTCTCACTCTAGGATCTGATGACGAGAAAAATACTTAGCAAATACACGAACAAAAACTAGATTTGTTAAAGGCATGATTTACCATTTCCAGATGAAGCAAAAACCCATCTTTAGTGCTTCAAAATAGTTGAACAAAGTGAGTTAGGGATAAAAACAACCAATGTAAAAATTTTAATCAGTATTACGATCAATGTTAAGTATTGTTAGATATACAAAATGAGAACAACAGTTATGATAAGAATGTTTCTAGACTAAAACGTCTACAGTTATGGTTTAATGGCGAAAATAGTGATGTCTCCTTATATCTTAGGCTTTATTACGAAATTTGTGCATGGTAGGATGTTTTTTTTTTATGATACAACTGGCCTACACATAATTAAATATGATATCTCGAACATTGTTAACATCACTGCTCCCAAATGGTAAACTATACCTTTAATTGTTGCGTGATTTTCTTAGAAAAAAAACCCCCAAACTATAGTTTTTTCCGCCCAATTTTATCAAGTTCGAGCGAATTTGAATGATCACCGATATCGACATTCAAAAAGCTAACTAGTTCATTCAATTTCATTTTTTATCAGCATGCGATTTCATGAGTTTCTCACATAAGGGTGTAAAAATGGCATTCAAATTAAAAGTGGAAATGCAGGGCATTCAATTTCGCATCAGCACCGCCGTGGAGAGCATTAAGGAATTCAAATTCACGATAAGGCAAACAATTACAAAGTATGGGCAGTATTTTTCGTTATTGCTTTTATTCTTTGTAGTCACTCAGATGTTTGAATATGCAAACTTGAAGATAATATAAAGTTTTGGTACCTCAAAAGTTTCCCTGAGTTTCCTTGTCTTAGTTTGTGTTTCAGGTTAAAGTACCTTTCATATAACTAACACTGTGAGACTTACTCGCCCCAAAGAGCTCTCATGTCTTAGTAATCATGCAATAATGGTTTCGTACCAGAGCAGAGCGGGCTCTGAAAATTCGAACGAGCCGTTAGTTTGACTCGGCGCGGTTACGCGACAATCAATATACATGTATTGTACGAAACCATTATTGCATGATTCAATGACATGAGAGCACTTCGGGGCGAGTAAGTCTCACAGTGTTAGTTATATGAAAGGTACTTTAACCTGAAACACAAACTAAGACAAGGAAACTCAGGGAAACTTTTGAGGTACCAAAACTTTATATTATCTTTAATATACAATACCTTGAAATGTGATTTTGACTCATACTAGCTATTAACTCGTGTAACCCCACTTTCAAACACATACATTTATACACGATTGTAATAACTCGTGTAACTCCACTCTCAAACACATACGATTCATACACGATTTTAGCCGCTGCTACATTACATAGTATGCGTGAACAACTCGAATACGGACAGAATTAGTGGATGAAGCTTGACCAGCACAGATATAACCCTTTGGTAAAATATGTCTATCTGAAGCTGATCCGATTGCGGCAACTTATGATAATTTATGGACACGGGGAACTATAACGGAATCAAAATGGATCAATATGGATTTGGACGTAATAGGACCCCTAAGATGTTCTGCGACATGGCTATTTCCTAAATGTTACATCCATGCTGTTAGGGATGAATTGAAAGTGACAGCCAGGTCGACAGGAAAGAAATACATCCATTGCAATTAAGATAATTGAATTAGACTTTCAAACGAAAATGAAATTGTATCATCCAATCGTATTACCGTGAAAAAAAAAGCCCATGGAAGTTGTGTATGTTGATTGAATTCGAAAGTGCGAAGTTGTGTTCGTATAAATGAATCTGAACGTCTATCGGGCTGGCGCGAAATTGAATGCCAAATTTGAGTCGTTAAATTGAATGAATTTCTCTCTGAATTATAAGTTTGAAACACATTCGTTCGTCTCCAGTCTTTATCATTATAATATGTCCTGGTTTATTATTGTTTTTGTCAATCGTACAGGAAATGTACATTTTCTTGCCCCCCCCCCTCCTCTATTTTTCGGTGTTGTGAGGGGTTCAATGAAAAAAATAGATGCCGTTTCTACTAGTAATAAAATAATACATTTCATTGTAATCGCTAATACGTTTAGGAGCAGGTAGCAAAAGTGGAAGTATGATGAAAATGATAGTATCCTATTTTGGTTATTGCAATGCAAATTTCATTCATCACCCTCATGGGCATGATGGGTGGTCCATTTTCCCCCTGCCCAACGGGGTATGCAAACACGCGGACAGCACCGGTCAGCGAATACATTCATCGAAACGTACGCTCTCCTGTGACGGTAGACTCCATCAGTCATGCCAATCGAGATTTTCGGCTGTGTGTGTGTACCTGTACATAGAGATCAGTGATAAAACGGTAAACAATTCAATATTACGAAAATTCTTGTATACATCCGAATCGGACCAGTCGTCTAACTCCATCGAATTCCCACGTTACATGTGTTTATGCTGGCTATAATCAATAACATCACTGTTTCAATAACTTTTGAGAAGAGCGTTTTGCCCACTTCAGTGTTTTGTGCTGGCAAATCCCCAAATCAAAATCCGACTTCACGTAAGGAAGTTTTGACATTCAGTCTCCCATCTTGTTAAATGAAACCAAACTCCAAATATAAACATTGGACTGGATAATAGCAGCAATATTAGTAGTAAACACCAGTGAAAGTTTGAAGAAAATTGAACAATCGATTGAAAAGTTATTATTTTGCTTACTTTAAGAGGGTGTCGTCATTGCTGGATAAGAATAGTTCATGGCGACATTATGGACAACACTATAAGGACAATACAAGTTGAACTTTCTTTTTGTCTCTCTGTATTATATTGTTGTCCAGAGTGACATCATGAACTGTTGTAGTCTCCTTATCTAGTGATGACGGCACCGAAATTAAAGGAAGAAAATGCAAAATGCTTTTGCATCGATTGTCATATTATGTTCCTCAAACTTTCATTGATGTGTTCCGCTAATTGCTGCTTTCACTCAACTTACATTTAAAGAGATCGTACAATTTCGGTTGAGATCTAATTTCAGGTTTGTAACATTTTTGGTGAAATAATGAGAAACCTCTTATGACATATATATGAAAGAACACGTAGTTCTATGAGGAATTTAACTTTTATTTGATGAAAATTGGTTTTGAAATGGCTGAGATATCCGAAAAAGAGTGATTCTAATAAAGTGTGGGACCCACACTTTATTACGATCACTTTGTTTTACTTTGTTTTTGGATGTTTCAGTCATTCCAAACCCGATTTTCATCAAAGAAACTTCGAATTCATCTTAAAATGGTATGCTCTGTACTATATCATAAGTGTTTTCTTGGTATCTCGCAAAAAGTTAAAAGCCCAATTCTCATCTCCACCAATACTGTACCATCCATTTAAATGAGGGTTTTGGTTTGCCTATAGAAACATTAATATCAATGGGATATACTAACATGTAACTAATATGGAAGCAAACATAGCCATCTCGAAAAGCTGAAAATCACGAACTTTCTTTGTTTACCAACGCATAGGAAATTTACAAGGTAATCACATCGCTGCCTCTTTGAGTGAGAGGTAGACAATTAATATCACGAACAGTTACAGCACGGTGAATCCACATCAGTCAATTTAATGCCGGATTTAATGGAACTTCTATTGTACTCTTTTCCTGATTCTATACTTTGTTTGCTACAGTCAACAAAAACACGGTATGGACCTGCACTTTGGGTGTAACATTCGTTTAATTAATTTCATGAACTTTTCATGATTATATGGGATATTCTGAGTATGTCAGTAAATAATAGAAAGGCGTGTGCGTCACGAGCACACAATGCATGATGATATGGAAACGGGACACAATACACACTGAAGTTCACAATTTCCATGGCATTGTTTGCTATTCTAGGCTTGGCCATCATTTGGTAACACTAAACAGCAGACCTGTGCCGTACCGACTTCACCTCCCCTGTTGATGCGATATTTGCTTTATGCACTTGTAAATATAATGCCTCATCATAATTCTTACACAATCAGTGAACTTCGCTTCCACGTCCGATTGGTGGCTTTGAAGAGTATAGGCTTCTCTATATAGCGAAGACAGGAATAATACACAAACTTTTCATAACATTATTATCATTTTTGTCTTTCAGCAAGCTACCATTACAATCTAAATGTAGGGCCTATAGTCTGCTTTTATTGTACTCAATGCAAATACATGTTGCTGATGACATGACCTACACACTGCAAAGGCATGTTGACTTACCAAGGTCATACTTTCCGATGTTTCATGATACACTTTATAACGATTCATTTTACTTGTGACGCCCATATAATCTTCGAACGCAAGATTCTGTTGATGACGTCATCTGTCAACCACCACTAAGAGACTATTATGACTAACAAAAGAAAAACATTGAAATGCAATTTCCTGAGCATAACTTCCATATTTCCTTGCAATTCCTTTTGAAAATCATGTCAATAATAGCATGGAAACATGCTGTTACATAAACATATGACGCGAATTGAGATATTCATGAAGACACGTAGACATAAGCGACGTTTAGGGTATCATAGATCAACACAAGTCAGCATGCATTTGCATGGAATATGGTTCTTTTAATTCGAAAGTCTTTGACGATAGAAAGATGTCCGAGCTGGGCATAGTGAATGACGGGCTATTCCCCCTTCCCAAGAGAGGAATTTCTGCAACATATTTTGCGCATCGAGATTCCATCAAAATTCGAGATCGAAGTCCATTTTCAGTTTGATTTCGCGTTTAAATGAACAATAGATCATATTCCGTAGAAATATGATATCAAAATATGATTAAGGGCTCGTTCTGCTTGGAAAAGTCCTTAATTAGCAGGTGCCAGAGGGGAGGGTGAAAAAAGCAAATGTAATAATCTAAACAGATAGAACGTGGTAGCAATGTGGGTATAAATTACTCCACCCGGTTAACAGTCCAAACAATAGATGAGAATGATAATCTTAGTTATTCAATTAAAGAAAAGTACATACGTACAGTGTTGTGATTGATGTTCGTTGTCGAATTTCTTGAGTGTGTGTGCGTGTTTCTTTTTTCCAGTGCACCTTATTGTTATTTGCCATTTCTATTCCTTGTTGTCAATTGTCACCTTTTGTCACCAATACAACTCGCATGTATTCGGTATAGTCCCATTAAAACTACATTCCACTTTATCGTTAATTTCATGATGACAATATTTCTATTAATTACCTTGATTCTTTGTATGTTCTATTTGTATTTATTAATTTATTTGTTCATTTGTTTATTCTAATCATTATTCATTTATGTATTTATTCATTTCTTTATTTTTGGCTCAGAAGTGGCCAGGGCCCTCCGACTGGACGATAATGAACAGGAGACCTGTCGAGCAATGGAAATGATTTGCAGCTCAGTGACATTGGTCAACGGACAAACGGTTTCCATGGTACCCAAACTGATGACCGCAGATGAAGTAAGACGAGCGGGAAATCATCCCATGCTGAAAGGGAAAACAAGATTTACTTGTAGACTTCCCGGTATGTATACACTAATGACTGGATTGTAATTGGCGGATGTGTTTTGCTGTACCTTGTAAATTTGTTTAGATCTTACATCCCATAAAGCTGCAAATATTCGTCAGACATTCAAAGAGCAAACGAATGTTTTGACATGTTTTAATATGTTTTACACACAGACACACAGACACACACACACACACACACACACACACACATTTTAGTTTACTGCTTAATTTCGCATCTCTCACAAAATATAAATACAGGATTTTTCGTAAGGAATGTTAACTTGCAAAGTGACTTGCAAGATCCCCGAAAGTAAAAGGAAATTTGCCAATGATGGGAAAACCGATACCATCTGATAACGACGCAGATCTTACACTTAATGTGATAATAGTAATATAATGATATTCATTGTATATAGCCCTACATACATCAACACACACACACATGATTGTGTGTGTGTGTGTGTGTGTGTATTTTTATCTGAGCACTTGATTATTCCTCTTTTCACAATAGTGTCATTAAAACATGACTGATAAACCAGGAAATGTGCAGACTGCCTGAATGCTGCAGCAAAGTTAAAAATGAAATTTCGTGTTTGATTAGAAAGATCCGGCCTGTTTTAATGTGATGATGGATTGGGTGGTTTAGATAGTTTTGATAATATCCTGCGTGATGCATACTTCTAAAAAAGTAGATGAAATATTTATCAAAGTGTGAAATTTCCAGAGAGCATATTAAGATGCTTTCTACCCTTTTTTTATTTGGCTAAAAGAAGTACAGCATAAATTCAAAGAGTTTTTGAAGTTGCATTGTGTTTTTGTCAATTAGTGTATGGACTAAGAATTCAATCTGTACAGTAGAGTTTATACTTACTGACGGAAATTTCAATCATTTCAGGTTTCACCACAAAAAAAAACCCTCCAGTATCTTAAATATTACGTTTCCACTTGATGTGTGCATGATTGCATGTAGGAATGTATTCAAATAAGCTAGTGGAGAAAGTAAAAAACAAAAACAACCCCCCCCCCACACACACACACACATACTTACATGCTTACAAAATAAAACCCAAGAGGATTTTGACTTTCTACGGGATCTTTTCTGTATAGCAAGCTGGAGAACATTATCTTCATCCCTCTGAAAGGTTTATATACACATTGCACATAAATTATATATATATATATATATATATATCAACTCCTCTAAAAGTTTGAAAATCTGACTTCAATTGTAAATTTCTCCAGTTTGTAAGCACTATTAAATACATGCTTGATATCAATGGAAAGATTTTTTTTTTATTTTCTTTAAAGTGATATCCTACCCATTATGATTGTGCTATCAAGTCAAGGGCTGTACTCAAAAATGTCTGATAAGGTCTGCATTGGAAAGTTGCAAAATGAACAAGAACGGTCCTTATGAATAAGAATATTATGGTCGTGACGAGTAAGTAGAGAACATGTTCTTTTGTGTTATGTCTTTTGTTCTCAACTGGCCAGCCATGAAGGCAAATTTCAATAGACATCTTAACTTCACATTCAAGTTTTTAGTTGTGCCATGCCAGCCAATTTTGATAGCTCATCAAGTTTTGTGGTTGTACATCATGCCACGTGTAAGCAATGTTCAAAAAGCCAGCGTCATAGGGCAAATTGAAGCTGATATGCTTTAAAAAAAAATGACAACGCAAGACTAATAGCGCGAGACTTGTGCGCAACTTTTTCGAGAGAGAGAGAGAGAGGGTATCACTAGAATGGACTGGCCTGCATGCATCCCCGACCTCAGCCCCATAGAACATCTTTGGGATCAACTTGGCCGAGCTGTGGGGAAGAGGGTCACAAATGCAATGACATTGGCAGGACTCCGTCAGATACAGATTGACGAGTGGAACGCCATTCCTCAGCAGCGAATTACGAAGCTAATCAACAGCATGAGGACACGGTGCCAGGCGGTGGTGCAAGCACTTGGGTCGTCCACCAGATACTGAGCCTTGATTATGTTCATTGACAATATAAAGACAAAGTAAACATAAAGTAAAGACAAAATAACGACAAAATGAAGACAAAATAAAGATGAAACTCAAATAAAATCAAGGCCATGCCATTTCACTTCTTTATGTCATTGTTGTGGTTAATGTGGCGAGGTTCTGTGAGATACACATGTATGGTTAAGGTCATGATCGTTTGTGTTTGTGTATGTGTGTGTGTTTGTTCATCTGTTTGGCTGAATACATACAAAGTCATGTTTCACTCCATAAAAATACTGATGTTACTGTAAATGACACCAAAGAAACAATGGGGAACTCACTCATAACGAGGAAACTCCATTAGGGACGTCAAAAATTGGGTCATTTTGCAACTTTTAAATTCTGACTTTACTTCATATTTGTAAGCACTGCACCTCCATGTATACGATATAAGTATGGTATCATTTTAAAGCTAATCAAACAATCTTTGTGTGGTACTAAGCACAAATGAATTATTTCTAAGGAAAATGAGAAATGATTGATCAAACTCAGATTTCCAAACTTTTTTCAGGGGTTTCACATATGAAGAGTTTGTTCGCAAAAACCGATAAGTCCATTTTTGAAGATTTTGAAGTACGGTCTCTGTCATAAAGTACAAAATAATGCCTTTTAAATGATATGTTGGTCACTACATATAAAGGTACTTTTCGAAGTTATGGTCAAAAGAAGCAAAATGTTTCTTATTATTCTCTCTATTTTTCTTGACCTTTAATCGCAAATATCTCCATTTGGCAATATATATGGACTTATGGTTTTTGCGAAGAAAACTTCATATATATATATATATATATATATATATATATGTGTGTGTGTGTGTGTGTGTGTGCGTGTGTGTGTGTGTGTGTGTGTTTACCTTCCTCGCATGATTGATTTACAGTGAATATCTTAGGTTATAACGATGATAACATCGAAAATTGTTGCGCCACCTACAACTCATGCTACTTACCCGCCCCTCCCCATTAAAGAGAGAGAGAGAGAGAGAGAGAGTAAGAGAGGGAGATGTTTGTTTGGACAAAATTTTCTTTCTTTTGATTTTCAAATAGGAAGGGAAAAGTGGGGTAAAACACAACCCTTGGACAAAACACACCCAACCCAGTATACGTGATTCTGAATGCGTAATATGTTTCTGAAAGAAAGGGTGTTTCAACAAAACATTCATCTCCAACAGAACAAATTTTTCGTTTCTGCAGTGACAAACATAAAATGAAGATACTTGATGTTATGTTATGGTTTCTGCACCATCAGGGCGTGCCCAGATAGATTTGTCGTTTTACCAAACCTTTCCCCACAACATTAAAAGTCATTCTATTTTTTATTTCCCGTTCTTGAGCTTTTAAAGTTCAAAATTAACGAAAATTTAAAGTCTACAATGATCCCAATATCAATGAAGAGGTATCAAAATACGTCTCTATATGAAGAAGATTCTGCACTTGGTGCACAAGAATGGAGGTTATTATGTTTCCTTTTTCAGATTGTGCTTCTTCACCTTGTGACAATGGAGGGAACTGTTCGGAGACATACACTGGATACAAGTGTTCCTGCGGCGAAGAATTCTTCGGCCAGAAGTGTTGTAAGAAACAATAATTGTCTGCCCCCCTTTTTTTTTTAATTGTGAGCGCGTGCTTGTGTATGGGTGTGTTTTCTTCCTACTATAACGTATGCGTTAGAATGATTATCTGAAACCTGCCAAATCATCATATCGAGACATCTAACACTATTTATTTGCCAAAAAGATATTTTAGCACAAAGAAAGTGGTTTTTTTAAGATAAATGTACAAAAGAAAGCCAAACAAAAGACTAGAAACATTATAATCACCTTTTCCTACAAACATAAAATCTCCGATAATAATAATGTAAGAAATTCAGGTAACCTCAGCAGGACTATTGCTTTTACATCAAGGCAACGTGGACAGCTGAAAGTTCACTTAAAAATACAAATCAACGTTTTCAACTCTTCGATTGCATTAGATGAAGTATTTTTTCTATTGTTTCGCCATAATACTGTATACATGGTGCGTTCGAAAGCAGAATCTTTAAAGGGGAAATCCAGTCCAAATATAAGTTAGTCTGATAAAAGAGAGTAAAATCTTAAAGTTTTAAACGTTCAGTTTAAACTTTAACGTTAAAAATTTGACTGAAATCAGATGAAGAATAAGTACCTTATGCATGTTATGAAATTTTGAAGTTTTGCTAATTTCTGCAAAACAGTTCTTGTACAGTGGATATGAATGTGCAAATGAGTGAGGTAACCATGTCATGCCCTCTTAATTTTCTATTGATCGTGTAAAAAAAAGAAAAATCAATGTTTCTGTCATTGAAGTCTGAAACATACATTGTAATGCTATTCCTGGTTGAATAACTTCAGAATAGTGATCGGTTAGATATACAAGGATTTGAGCCTTGAGTATAATTGCGTTTCAATGAAAAATTGGAAATTTCTAAATTTTATGTACAAACTACATGGCAAGTTGTGAAGGGATGACATGCTCACTTTGCCATTTGCATATCATATTGACCGTTTAGAACTGTTTCCGTAAAAATTAGCGAAACTTTAAAATGTCATAACTTCCTTATTTTTCACCCGATTTCAATCCATCTTTTACCGTTGAGCTCGTAATATTTTACTCTCTCTTATCAAACTAACTTATATTTTGTCTGGATTTCCCCTTTAAGGGAGCGATTTCAGAGGCCCTCACTCACATAGGTCTACCTGAAAGAATTAGATAAATCAGATACGTGTAGACGTACTCGTATGCCATCTAAAGGGACAGTAACGTTTTCCGGATATTTTGTCAATTGAAGAGAAGTATGTACATGTATAATATATGTTCCAGTTCTCAAAGCATTGTAACATAAATACATGCATTGCAAAGGAAGTAGTTTGTAACATTATTGTTAAGGTTTTTTTAATGAATTTCAATTCAATTCAATTCAATTCGTTTATTTCCATTTCAATCACACACAAAAAAACACAACATGAAGCATTTAGTGTTACAGATGAACATAAAAAACCATGATATATAAAAGAAACCACGACAACGACATCAGAATTACAGTCATAAATTGTTCCAGATTACAACAGGCAAGAAGCAAAATGGAAAATGGTGTACAAATAGAAAGCCAATAAGGCCTGTAGGCGCGCGTACACCGTTGTTACAAATCATGTAGAATTGGAATCTAATGTTATTTTCAAAATCATAAATCAGTTTTATACAGAAGATACACAAAAGAACATCAAACAAAAAAAAGCAAAACAAAAACGAAATGAACATAAAAAGGATTGTTAAATACATCAATGCAAATTTTGATAAAAAGACAAAAGATGTCCTTTATACTGCTTCTTAAATAGATTATTATGTTGCTTATTATAATTATCTGGGTTTATTGCATTCCAAAAAACTGGTCCTGTATGACGAAGAGTTTGTTTTGATTTTGTACTAGGATATTTCCACTGATGAACTTTATTGCATCTCCGTGTGTTATTTATGAGTGTGTATATTTGAATTTAATGTGAACATATTCATGATGTTAGGAGAGAATTTGTGATAAATGATTTGAGATCTTGGTCTTGATGGCCTGTCATTAGGTATATTACAAGTCAAAGTCATCTGTCATGTAAAGTTCATGACTTTCTAGCATTTTGTTGGGTAACCCGCCTTGTAATGACGCATCGTATATACATAATTAGGCATACACACACATACACACACACGCACACACACACACACACACACACACATATATATATATATATATATATATATATATATATATATATACAGTATGTCCAAAAAAAATTACAACGGGGCCCTCCGCAATGATATCTTTAAAAATAGTGAATCAATCTAAATACAAATTCAGGGTATGAAACTATAACTCATTGCCCACATCTTACAGAAAACCCCATTCGATTTGCTTCAGTGGTCAAAGAGAAATACGGAATTTTGTAGAGGATGTCGGGAATCTCTTCTGTCCAAGTTCTGTCTATTGTTCACACACAAGATCATCGAAATGCTAAACTCGGAAGAATCTGATTCATGACATGCTTTACAACAATCCACATTTCTCTGTGACCGCTTAACCAAATCGAATGGGGATTTCTGCAAAATAGAGCTAAAATGTTATATTTCAAGACCATGAAGTAGCATTTGAAAAATTTAATCATATTGGGCATTATCAATGCGAAAATCTTATTGTAATTTTTTTGGGGACATACTGCAGTAAGTCGCCCCAAAAATTACAATCAGATTTTCGAATTGATAACACCTATTATGATCAACCTGTGTACGTGCTACTTCAGACTCTTAAGGTATAACATCTTAGCTCTATTTTGCAGAAAACCCCATTCAATTTGGTTAAGCGGTCACAGAGAAATGTGGATTGTTGTAAAGCATGTCATGAATCGGATTCTTCCGAGTTTAGCATTTCGATGATCTTGTGTGTGAACAATAGACAGAACTTGGACAGAAGAGATTCCCGATATCCTCTACAAAATTCCGTATTTCTCTTTGACCACTGAAGCAAATCGAATGGGGTTTTCTGTAAGATGTTGGCAATGAGTTATAGTCTCATACCCTGATTTTTTATTAAGATTCATTCACTATTTTTAAAGATATCATTGCGGAAGGCCGCGTTGTAATTTTTTTTCGGGACATACTGTATATATATATATATATATATATATATATATATACATATATAATACATATGTAATATATATATATATATATATATATATATATATATATATATATATGTGTGTGTGTGTGTATATATATATATATATATATAGCGAAAACTTTGAGCAAAGAAAATGGGTTTTCATCGGGATTCGAACCAGAGACCTCCGGATTACTAGATCGGTGTTCGTCCCAAACCCTTAACTCTCTTTGCTCGTGTGGTCAGAAGCTATAGTGTGTGTATGTGTGCCACACGCACACACACATTAACCTGACATAAACCCAAATGATGTAAATCAACTTTGGAATAAATGTGAGGGATCGCCGAAGCGATGCAGATTTTTGTAATATATTTTGAAACAAGGAAGGAAAAACTGACCAGAAACAAATGTAATAATAAATAGCGAAAACTTTGAGCAAAGAAAATGGGTTTTCATCGGTATTCGAACCCGAGACCTCCGGATTACTAGACCGGTGCTCTACCGACTGAGCTATTGAAAGCCCTAGATCGGTGTTCGTCCCAAACCCTTAACTCTCTTTGCTCGTGTGGTCAGAAGCTATAGTGTGTGTATGTGTGCCACACACACACACACATTAACCTGACATAAACCCAAATGATGTAAATCAACTTTGGAATAAATGTGAGGGATCGCCGAAGCGATGCAGTTTTTTGTAATATATTTTGAAACAAGGAAGGAAAAACTGACCAGAAACAAATGTAATAATAAATAGCGAAAACTTTGAGCAAAGAAAATGGGTTTTTCATCGGGATTCGAACCCGAGACCTCCGGATTACTAGACCGGTGCTCTACCGGTTTTCGTTAATGTGTGTGTGTGTGTGGCACACATACACACACTATAGCTTCTGACCACACGAACAAAGAGAGTTAAGGGTTTGGGACGAACACCGATCTAGGGCTTTCAATAGCTCAGTCGGTAGAGCACCGGTCTAGTAATCCGGAGGTCTCGGGTTCGAATCCCGATGAAAAACCATTTTCTTTGCTCAAAGTTTTCGCTATTTATTATAACATTTGTTTCTGGTCAGTTTTTCCTTCCTTGTTTCAAAATATATTACAAAAAGCTGCATCGCTTCGGCGATCCCTCACATTTATTCCAAAGTTGATTTACATCATTTGGGTTTATGTCAGGTTAATGTGTGTGTGTGTGTGGCACACATACACACACTATAGCTTCTGACCACACGAGCAAAGAGAGTTAAGGGTTTGGGACGAACACCGATCTAGGGCTTTAAATAGCTCAGTCGGTAGAGCACCGGTCTAGTAAACCGGAGGTCTCGGGTTCGAATCCCGATGAAAACCCATTTTCTTTGCTCAAAGTTTTCGCTATTTATTATTACATTTGTTTCTGGTCAGTTTTTCTTTCCTTGTTTCAAAATGTATATATATATATATATATATATATATATATATATATATATATACATATATAATACATATAATATATATATATATATATATGTATATATATATATATATATGTATATATATATAAATCTGTTTTATTTCTTGATCTTACACATCTTTGGCTCTGTTTTGTTTGCGAATCTACATTCCTATCATGTAATTCAGTAGACGCGTTTCGTTTTGCTTTGTTTCCTGCTTTGAAGCATGCAACGTAATCCATACACCAGACAGCGGTGACCAAAAAGTCTACAACTTTCATGGACTGAACCTCAGAACAGATATGACGTCACTGGATTTTGAAGTCAGCACGGACAATGCAGCTCGCATAGCCTTAATAATGGATCCTTCCGAGACGAATATCCCGTATGAAATCGGTGAGTCTCCTCCCTTGTCGAAAGCAATATGCTTTCAATATTCTAGTGATTGTTCCTATAGTAATGTCATTCATTAACATTTTTTTTAAATATATTCACGTACACTTATAAAGTATGTTCATTACAAATAGGCCTATAAACATAGATATGGCCCTAGAGAGTGTTTAATACATGAGTGAGCTGAAAAGATCACAAATTCTCTTTTTTGATGAAAGTAGCATTCCCTTGACTTGTTACCATGGTTACGACAGATGTAGTATGTTAAAGAGTACTGTCATTCCCTCTGCTCTCTTGTTAATCTATTGATATATCATAATGCAAGAGGAGTGAAAATATTATGTTGAATTTTCTTTATATGAAACTTTAAAAAAAAATCAAACTTTGGAACTTAATGTCCGATTTTCCTCAAACTTCACTCATGTGTTATATTGCTGCAGTCCCTCGATTCACAAACGTTTTAGGCTAATTTTGCTTTCAGAATACTGCGGGATACAAGCATTCTTTTTTTCAATTTCAATTTCAATTCTTTCCACATTTTTTTTTTTGTGTGTGTGTGTCTAATTACGATATTAAAGACGTCAAATTTCCCCGAAGATCTAGCGCTTTTAGGCAGTAACTTGTCTCATAATCTCTTGCTCTAGTTGTGTGCCTCCCGGTAAAGATATATCTTTCCCCTCTGAAAATTTTGCTTTCTCCGGCCCAGCCTTTGTATCAGAGTGAATTTGCAATGAGAGCTATACTAGGTGCTAAGTTGAACCTTCTTAGAATGATAGTGTGTGCACGCATGTTCTCACAATCAGTGTCTCCAGTTAAATGGGATGTCAAGGCTCGAGAATCCCCCTTTTAAAGACAAATAATTACATGTATAGTTCTAATATGCCTGCAAAAGTGTCAATCATGTGTTTAAGAAATGTATGAGCTAACGCTGTTGTAACACCATTTCTGTTGGGCAATGACAGAAATGCGAAATATAGTTTTGTTTTTGTTTTTTTTTTTTGTAAATGGTTTACCGGATGTATTTCAGTCTAAAATATTATCCGATCGATGATCGACAAATCTGGCCACTTCGACGTAACTAAGCACTGAATTGATCAGGGATCAATACTACATAATTTGTTTACAAGGAATTATCGATGATCGAGATATTGGGCCACAGCGGTATCCACTGATCTTTCACGCTCAGAGTGAATCGGATACAGCTAGTAGGGAAATACAATTGCTACAGATAGGGCATGTATCATCGTCGCGTATTAACGTTCTACAACGACCCACAATGCTGAACGAGGCGGACTCTTTATTCTGGAATAAAAGTCGTGCATTTAGATTGAAATTATTCTACATTTGATTTCAAAATACTCAAAAACTACTCATCTTCCCGGCAAATCGCGCCAGCCAGGCAGGTTCTTGGTAGACACTTTCAATGTATTGGAAGCAACTTCTAAATGGAAAAGATGAATTTTTAGCCCTTCTGAGAACTATATTTGTGACCGTGCACCTCAAAACGAACACAAAGTCGCACACACTGATTTTGCGTGAGGACTGAAAATAAGTGAAATGGGTCAACCTAGCTGAACTTGACTTTTTCGTATTTTCTGAAAGAGCGGGTCTTCATTTACATTATGCTAAAATTTGGGATTATGAAACGGGCAGGAAAGTGTTTTTTTTTTTTTAGCAGTTTATCTCGAACTTTTTAGGTAGAATAGTGTGATTAGGTGTGTCTTTAGAATCCCGTTTTCATTTCTGAAAAAACTTGTCCACACTCTTCACTTTCAACTCTAATAACTTTTGAAAGGATAGTGCTACTGCTTTGAAAGTTGGCATTAATTATGGACAGAATGTGTTAATGAGGCATGCTTAAATTCAGTTTAATCTAATAATCCCTTCATCGTTGTTACTCTGGTGGTTTACTTCCTGTTTTTTGTCCCATTAATCGCACAGCCAGCACGGTTTGGTAAAGATTAAGCGCTTGAATAGACACTGTACTTCAGAGCCTCTTTTCTCAGTTCACACTTTTCCTGAGTTTGTGCTTTCTTTCCAATATCTAGATAGGTTAGGAGAGTCCATTTGATTTGAGTTATACATCATTTTAAAGCTTAAAGTCTGCTCTTTCAGAATATGGTCTTAACTAAAAATTCATGTCTGCCGACTTTTTGTTTGTTTTGAGGGTCACATTTAGGTGTTGAGAGATGCTTTGGGTTGGAGTCAAATGATCTTGGAAAAAAATGAAATTTTCTACGAAAAAACAAGTTTAACCAGCAAATTGAGCATCAAAATCATTTAGATACAAAATAGTGTAGATCATAACATGTGCTGCAGTTCATACTTAAAGAAAATATAAAGTTTTGGTACCTCAAAAGTTTCCCTGAAGCTGTATGCATGATGGCGAATATACTAAATGCTTAAAACCTTCAACTTTGTAAACATGTTTTTTTTTTTTTCATAATCCTCGATACATGTCTGAAATGTGTGCATTTAGCAATAATAATATTATGAATGCATTCACTGAACATTCACGTAAAAATTTGTTTTCGAACAGTTCTAGGTGGAGAAATAAACAGAGTTACAAAGATTCAACGTCTCGGTGTGCTGAAGCTTCGCACGCTCCTGTCCAGCGACAACATGCTGTCTGGGCCTCTAGTGTACGATCGCTTCTGGCTGAACTTTGCCTCGGGAAACTTTTCACTCGGTCGCTATGGCAACGCGGAGCCGTTTTTCAATTAGTTGGATCTAAACCCGTTAGAGTTCAGATCCATCGGACTTATGACTTGGTATGGGTCAACTGGTCGATGGAAGTTTCACTCGTTCTGCTAATGTACAATACGATCGTTTTAGAACCAGAAGGGAACAAAAACAAAATAAATATATAAAAGCGAGCCTCGACTGTCAGTTAGTAATGTTTCCGTTGCTAAAAAAAGCTATATAAAGTCATTTTGAATGAATTGATAGATCTTTAACAAGGGATTATGACTTGGTATGGGTCAACGGGTCGATGGAAGTTTCAATCGTTCTACTAATGTACAATACGATCGTAATAGAACCAAATGGTAACAGATGCAAAAGACTGAATATAAGAAAGCGAGCCTCAATTGTCAGGCTCATATTCCAGTGCTATAACTGTTACGAGATCATCGCGAATAAATTGTAAGATTTTGTAAAGGATTTTAGGTTTATTACTCAAAGAGCAGCTAAATTGTAGGCCTACGTTATTGTTTTGTTTATGTGATACTTTTTCATCCGCTTAGATTTACACCAAATCTGACCCCGGAGCGTTAAGTTAAATTGGTTATTAAAATGCTACGTTTAATCTTTGCTAACATCTGTTTCAAATAACACTAAATCATTACACTCATTTCATAAAGCACCATACAACAATTGCAACTATAATTATGGGACCCAATTCTTTATTATCAAATGAATATGTACGTGATACATGATGCATTATTGTGTGCATACATACTTGTATATTGCTTTATTCATTTATCCATGTATACATTATGAATATGGGTATGTATTTAGGATAGGTACATCATGTTTATTATATGAGCACGTATATGTATGTGTACGATGTGCCTTACCATTACTGCGTACATAAAACAAGCACGATATATCTTATTTCATGTCAGATAACCTTATGTATAGAATACTTTGTATACACATATTACTATTAACATAGTGCATATTCGATCATTACTCCGGCAAAGGCAACTGAACGTGTTAATTTTGATATCATCATCATATTATATTTATCACCATTACTATCAATGTAAAGTAGTTAGAGTGGTACACATACACTGTAATTTTCCCTATCTCCCTTTTCCCTTTTCCCCCTGCCCTTCCCTATCTCTCTCTCTCTCTCTCTCTCTATCCCCTATTCTATTCAGAGTAGCTTTGCATAGTCTCCATACCGTTAAGCCTCGGCTTATATTGGAGACCCTAAGTTCCCTAAGCTGTTTGTATATGTCTTGTATAATTGTACTAAGAATAATGTGTCGATATACTGTTTGACATAAATGACGTGTACATAATCATATCTGATGTAACGGAATTAAGCAGAAATAAATCAAATCAAATCAAGTCAAATCAATTCTTTATAGCGCGCTAACATGCTGAATAATTGTGTCTGGGTATAGGTACAAGTGTGCGTGTAACATGAAGACAGGGTTACTGTAGTACGGACTCATGGCTCGGCTCAGTGGGAGTATAACCCCAGTCCCATCTTTGTTTTGGGGTTTTGTTTTGTTTGTTTTTTGTTTGTTTGTTTTTTTGTCTAAAGACAGCGTCACATGTATACCGCAGAAAAACTACAGAATGCGATCGAAGTCATGTATAATTTTATTGAATAGTCGTGATTAAAGAAGGAACATTAGCCCATTGAAGTTATGTACTTTGCTGCGTTCTAGTAGCCAATTTTCATTCTGTAAATATGGACTCTTTATTTGAGATTATATTTATATTTATAGTAATATCAAGGTGTTTTCACAATATTGCTACTCATTACTGCCCGCTTCTTTATTGTATCTCAAATGATTTGAAAAGGATTCCATGTTCTCCCGTTGTTTATAAGGCCAGATTTAATCCGTTGAGGACGGTTTGATTTTGCCACACCCACGCATTTCCCATAAAAGCTTGCCCGAGTATACCCGGGACTCGGCCTCAACGGGTTAAAGTAGATATTTCATTGCAGTGTAGATGATAATGAAATGAACACAGCTATGGTACCTGACACAGTAAATGAAGATATTTATGATAACAATATTGCTGGATTTTTCTTTAAAGTCATGCTTTCATGCCTGACACTTAATAGCAGAGCAGATTATGACAACAACAACAAAAATAGTGTGATGATTTTATGGCACATGCGCAAGTCAAGTGGTCAGTGAGAGGAAGGTGGTGGTCATCACGGCAATGTTTTTCTTATTTTTCTTTTTCTTTTTTTGCCGACAGTTATCTGACAATATTGTGACCAGAGTTTGTATGATGTATTTAGCAATCCACCACTGCAAACCAAATGACTGACGTAATAAGAACATATCTGTTTTGCGATTGTGTATATTCTCCTTTATAACTACGTAATTCCGCAATATTCGATGTGTTGACGTTAAAAGGGTGTGTGACTACTATACTGTTACTGCCCTTCAGCAAATATCCATGTCGTGAATACTTTTATCGACTTCAGGTACCATGGCTTCTCAAACCCAATCCTCTCTATATAAACGAGTTTTGTTCCGTCATAGGGACATATAGGGACATAAGGGGTTAATAGGAGCTTTAGATTTGCGGCGCGGACGTTTGAGACGACGAGTGCGTTGAACGTTCTCTTCTCTCCGTGCGTCGTGCTGAAAAGTCGCCTTAGATTACGATGGGAGGCAACGTATAGAAAATAAAATGGCGCCCCCATATTATGATCTGTGCATGAAGTAGTTCTCTACCAGGCGCGGTGGAGCACCCCAATTCTCGCTATCGCCAATGACGTAAAAAGTACCCGGATGTTGATTTAAGCGTCATTTACGGTGCATTATGGGATAGTCCGGTAGCAAAGTCACTTCCGTTCGTACGCGCGTGATACGTGACTAATGCTATTTACACACACAACCGACTGTATTCTACGTGTACTTCCGGTTTTCTCGACTTGAATTACAGCTTTAATATGGTTTGAAATTTCTCCATTCTTAAGAAATTGCTGTTAATACGACTATTGGTTGTTGCTGCGAAGCTGCCATGTGTTGTTCGCACGACAATAAATGAAAAAAAATCTGCAGAAATAGGACCCTTACTGGCATGCGAGACGTGACGTGGCCGCGTGGGTGAAGTTTGCGGGTGACTCCACAGCGCAGTACGTGCACGCGCGACTTACTAGTAGTGGTAGTAACACTAGGTAGTAACTGTTAGGCCTAGTGCCTAGCACCTACGTACAGTACATTGTACGTACAATGTATGATACTTACTTGGAAGAAATTGCTTCGGAGACAGGATAAGTTCGAGATCACTGTTCGTTCCCGATTGTGTTCGCGACATTTCGACAGAGAACAAATAAAAAAAAAAAGATGGGCATTCCATGACGATATACTGTATATCCAGGTGGGTGAATATTTTCCAGCATATTTTCAGCGCATGCAGAGATGACTGATCTGTGATGTGCACATCGATCGCATGATCAAGCAGTACCGGTATGTATGTTAGCTTATGTGCTGCGTGCAGTGAAAATACAAGGCCGGCCGCCGGCGGCGGGGACTACAGTGTACGAGTATGACAGGCCTGGCCGCGCGGCCACTCGCTGGCTCGGGCGGTACAGCGGCCTACTGTACAAGTATCCGTGGTCGGCGCTGCGCTATAGGTAAGGTACACGTACGCGCACGCTAGCGTTGTGCAAATTATGCCCCGCGCCGGAAGTGCCCTTGCTACCAAGTGCACTAAATCTTGACGAAAAAGCCACATCCGGGTACTTTTTACGTCATTGGCGATAGCGAGAATTATCTCGCAGAAATCCATCGGCAGCCGAGCCTCATTTGCATAAAGTAAACAACATGTACTCGCGTAGTTGAGAAAAAGTAAACAACTTCTCAAGCTAATAACAATTTAAGGAAACCTATTTTTGGATTAAAATTGAGTTAGTTTGAATTTGAAAACATGTCCGAATATTCACATATAACATATCAAAGGATTTGACAATGATAAAATGTGAAATTTTAGCGAAAACCTGGCGAGCAAAATTACCAAAAATATGCCTCGAAAATCATCCTAAGATTCACGAAGTGTGATTGCGGAACAAAAGCGCCATTCGGACAAAGTACACCGACATTTATTTATCTGCTTGCATTTTAAATGTCATACCGTAATATTCCCGGCCATGGTTGTGTCGGAAAAAAACCAGAAGGTGATGTCAAAAATGACACGAACGTTAAGCGTACAGGTCGGTCCCATGTATATGTAATCGCGTCACTGTAGCGTTGCATGTCACAGCACACACAACGCATTGCTGCATGCAGCGTGCGCGGCAGCAGCTCAGCAGTCACCGCCGTGCGACACTTGGCCACTGCACTTTTATTTGATTGAATAAATGTAATTTCTTACCTTCTACGAAGGAGATATTTTAACAGAAACAAAAACACGAGAAATTAGAAGTATGCAGACTGAACTGAGCTGACATGTTAATCTAAAAACTGAGAACTGTGTTCTGAGACAATATAGATCTAAATGCAAAAAATCTACTCCTGTGTCACATTACATGGCATGTGTGAGGAAGAAGAAAATTTGGCCTAGGGAAGGGGGAGGGGGGAGGAGGAAAAACTATTTGTTCATAAATATTCGATGACACAGAAAATCCAATCTTTATCATTTTTTTTATTTTTATGATTATTATTTAGATTATTATTTTTTTTTTGATTACCTTCTACTGGGTGGATGGCATAGTTGGACGAAAGCAGATGGGGGGCCAGTTTATGTAAATCTGAATTATTTTCAGCGGCCATGTTCTTTATTGATGTACATGCAGGTAGGCATTAATTTTGTGTGTGTGTGTGTGTGTTTATCACTATCATGTGTGTGGTACTGTCTTTCTTCCTATGTACATTGTTTTAAAGTGTTTTTATGTATTAAGTACTAGTAATTTTTGCTACAATTATGTGTATGCACCTTCTTCCAACAAATCCTTCCATATTTCCTCTCAGATGTTGTCCACATTTACAAAATCATGTGTCATCCTCAGGGCTGCCAACTCTCACTCATTGAGAGTGAGACTCACTCATTTTGGTCCTTTCTCACTCTAAAACTTTATTTCATTTGCATGCATTTCTATTGATCTCACTCATTTTGACTCCGAAATTATAGCATTGGCCTATGGGAGTCTCACTCTCAAGTAGTTTCAAATGTTGGCAGCCCTGCATCCTTCTCACACATTCCAATAGCAGCATCATTTTCCTCAATGATTGCCTCTTCCAACTCGGTGCACATCAATCGTACAGAAACGCATAAACAGAAGTATGCATCCCACTGAAGCTACGGTCACAGAAGTCCTTACGAACACTGTAAAAATGACCGATTTGTACAGCCCCAAATGGACAAAAATCTTTGTACGGCATTTGCAGGGATATCTGTGACCGTAGCTTTAATTCCGAGAGAAGTAATATTAGATTCTAATTCACAAGTTAACAGAGGGATGATCTGCATGATTGAGTGCTTTGATTTCTACTTGAATTTTATTATAATTTAGAGTTTAAATGTTAGTGTTACTTAAATACGGTGTTATTCATTCAGCTTTGCTGGCCATGGTCATTGCTGAATTCATAACTAGGAATAGAAAATTTCATAACAAACACATTCCTGCTTATGATTTTTATGAAGAAGTTAATCGCATGTGCTACCAAAATCGCAAAAACAACGCGCAAAATCACAAGCTTCACACCCGGGCCTCACACATTCACAAACACAATCACAGGCTCCGCTCAGCTTTCTACCAACTGCTAAGGTCCACCGCCCGGGCCGGCCTGGCCGGGCCGAACCTCGAGCTCGGCCTCGACAGAGACGCGCCGCAGAGTCCGATCAAAACCACATCATGTCAGACCGTTACATTGTTATGGTTATTTTACTCATTTAAACGAAACATTAAGATGTTTGTAAGAAATACAACATTCAAATATGATTATCACGAATGAAATATTTCATCAAACTTCCTACTTACCAAATCACACAGCACGAGAATCCCAGCTGGCAAAATTGACTGCGGCCGCACAGCGTCATGATCACATGCAAACCAACAACAACGCACGAAATCCTGAATCTCACGTATCCACGCACGCATCCCCATGTTACGGGAAAAGAAATGACGTCATTTTCAAATGTTTCGCTGACTACAATTTTCTATTCCAAACCCTGTAGAAACAAGTTGATTTCTCAAAAAGTATTGGTGGAATCAAGCGAAAACTTTCACCATACATGGATTGAGGCCTGATGAACTTATGTTGCCAATTTCGGACACATTGGAGCCCGGCCATGGTCCAGTCGAAAAAAAAAAACAGAGAGCATGTTTTGCGAGAGGTGATTTTCAAAAAGCTTTAATATCTCAAGTTCTAGTGCAGCAAATTTCATAATTTTTTCATCAAAAGGAAGATTTTTAAAAACTTAGATAGTGTGGGAAGTTTGAGTTTACTAGCGGCACGCATAGCGGCACAAGGAGAAGGTAAAGATTTGACTTTTTCATGCACTCTGTTTCGGGCAGCCGTGGATGCCCGTTGGAAATTCAAATAGAACGGGGCGATAATGAGATGCAAATTGGGGTGCTCCACCGCGCCTGCTACGTCGTAAATTGAGCGGACGTAAAAATAGCCCGGGCGTAGTGAAAAACTTAGACGGCGCAAGCTATAAATAGATCGACTTGATGCGCGCGTCTGCGCATGCTCAGAACATCTTTTTTTCCTCTGAACGTCCCCGTCGCGAAAGTCTGAAGCTCCCTAATATGATTCTTCAGGACGGTGCCAAGGTGTTGAACGTTAAAGGATGGGAAAAGAAACTTGCCAATGCATTAGTTAGCAACGTTTGTACTAGGCTTATAATATGAAACACATTGATAAATTATTGAGCATGCATTAGAATTCATTAAGAGAGAAGGAATCTTGTCATTTGCTGATATAATTGTCATCGTTGGAAGTAAAATCCCACCAACACAAGACACGGCAATCATGGCAGCTGTATATCTATATAATATGCATAACACCTGAGTATATAATGTGTGGGTGGTTGGGTTTCAGTTACTAGTAATAATAATATTTGTGAAGTTTGAGTGATAGTGAATAAAGTTTATTGAAAAAGAAAATGTGCGTGTGTGTTGTGTTTCAAATGCAAGCGTGGTGTCTCTTCCAGCGTGATTTATAGTGTAAATCCTTCTTATAAACAAAGATTATAAGTGGAGTGCGTACATTTAATGTGAATGGAGTATAACTTTCGAGACAATATCCAATTCCGTATTAAACTGACATGGGAACTTTGGAAAATATAACAAATTTCGAAGTAAATGGAACTTTTTTTAGACTAGTGAACCTTCGGAATGACGTTCTTCCGGAATAACATTCCTCCAGAATAACCGCATTTCATTTTTGGATTGCACAGACATTTGGCGGAACGATCCGAAGCTTATTTCATTTTCAGATTATCGAACCTTCGGAATAACGAACCCTATCATAATTTTCGATGGTTTTTTTTTTTTTCATTTACGGACTGTCCAACTTTCGTAACAACATACCCATTAAGAAACATTTAAGGGTGCAGATCAATATCACAGAAGGAGTACCTTTACGGGTGGAACTTTGCACCTTTCAGACCAGAAAGGTGCAGTGTTGCACCGTAAAATGCTCCCACTATGATACTGATCTGAAGGGGTGAAAGTTGCACCCATAATGGTGCCACACTGGTAAAAGCGCAACAAAAATAAAAAATTTAATGTGTACGTTATAACAAATCTTATTCTTATTTTCGAATTAGCTAACCTTCAGAAGACCGACGCATATTTTATCTCATTGTTTTCGAACAACAGAACACTACCAAATATTGGATTTATTTCTATTTTTAGGACTAGCAAACATTTAGGTACACGAAAATTGTGTTTCGTTTAACAAACATCCGAAATGACGAACATCACCCAGTGATATAAAATGAAAAAATGCAATGAAATTATTAGGGGATACCATATAATAAGTTATTTATATCCGTAATACACGTTATATATCACGTCTCTCTTTGGATCCCCTTCAGACAGCAAACGTACCTTGAATTTGACGATGACTCGGAGAAAAAAAAAATAATGGCCATGTTGATAGCGTTTTGTTTGTAAATAGTATCTACGGATATGAGGTTTCGCACTTCCACAAAATTTTCATGAAAATTAACAGGCAGAAGAAATAGAATCGCAGTCCATACAGAAAGTTAAAGTGATTTCTCATGCTGTCAATATTCATAATATTGATATCATTTGGGACTACAAAAATAGTAAAATACCCTCCCTTAGCACAAGTGCCCTGATTGCATGAGATGTTTTGGTCGGATACTTTTTGACAAACTATTACAAGCTACTTAAATTCTTGCATCTGATTTGTTGAGAGCAAAAATGTCCGGGAGTTTTGTCGGACAAAATGCTTCATGAAATGCCCCCGGGAAGCCACTTATTTGGCTTGATCATCGGGAATGAACACGAGGTCGATCTGGAGCTGGAAAAAGCTGTTATCTGCTGTGACAAAAAGACCGACCTCTGACCGGTTGTATTTAGGTGTCGAATAGAATGATGACGTCATGATCAAGATCCCCCTCCCCCCTTATATCCGGTGATCGTGATGGAAAACAAAAGGTAATACACGTTGACTGCTACAACATGATAATAATTATATAAAACATAATCGCTTTATTTCAATTCTAAGATTGGAAAACCTTTTCCCGATTGATCTTTCCCCGCATGTAGATAAGTATGCATTTTCATTAAATTTCATCATACAATTCCAAAATATTTCATAGAAAGTACACAGGACCGTTTGATTTCCATCCCGCAAAGATGGAAAAGCTTCCTCGTGTGTGTCTGTGTGAGCCTAACATGCGGATAAACGGGTGACAGATAACACAGCCTTTCACATTTATTATTCTCAGAATGATTGTTTATTTATTATCTGTCTATCTATTTTACTGTTTGATTGGAAATGTTCCAAAACTCTTCGAAGAAGTGTCTACCAGATCGTTTGATTTCAATTTTGACAATGCACAAACTTCTTTGGGTAAGACTGGGGCTTCCCCACATGCACACAACTCCACCGCTCCCCCCCCCCCCCGCCAACGCCCCCCTCCCCACCCCCCCCCCAAAAAAAAAAAACTTTTCTCCCAGGCCTGCGCACATTATCTTCCTTGCAAATTTGTTGCCGTACTCCATCCTGAAAACGGATCGAGAAGCCCGTGATCATGGCTGAGGAAATGGAGATTTAAATTGGAACAAAGAATAAAAACTGAGATGGCATAGAGAGGGGGAAATTGACGCAGGATGAGTACTAATAACTGCAGAGATACAATTTTCCAATTCGCTACCAAATTATTAGCGAGTTGACAGGTGATGATATGATTGATCTTCACTATTTACTGAAAAGATTTGCTTGTCTGGTTCTTCTTTTTCTTATAAAGGCAACTTCAACTTGGTGTTAAATTGCATTAATTTGCTTTGTGATTTCAGAATGCGTTTGACTCTGTCACTATGGCACACAATATTGTCAATGCACACACAAAGGCGTGCAGACACACAGACGAACACTCACAATAAAAACCATAAACAGTGATTTTCTTTTGCGTCAATGTACCCCGAGAAGTTCACAAAGCTGAAACGTCGTATATTCACCGCTTCTGATTGTAGTGGAAATGTTTCTATAACGTTTGTTGACGGTTATCTTGGCGAACGCTTTGCAGCAACAACTCATTGACTTCATTTTCTCTGTATGGACTGGTATTGGTTGGCGTTAACAAGGTATTCACTTTCAAGCTACCTTTACCAGAAGATAATAATGGCAAGAATTCTACACAAAATTATTGGGACATTGATTCTGTGTGGTGAGTTTTTCTTTCAATAATAGTCGAATTATAATTATTATTGTCTACCTGATGTCACAAACAAAAATTGTACTATTTCCAATGTCTGTATACATAAATATGCTGTGTATATCAAACTGTGTCCATTCAATCATTCAACGTCTAAAAATACATAATAATACATCATGTCATATATGTATGATCTAACATAGGTATATATAGACATACAGATAGATAGATGTATGAATAGATAAATAGATAAATAAAGAGAAAGAGAGAGAGAGAGTTGCACATTACTATTACACTTTGTAACTATTAATGCTGAATTATCTTCCCTAAGCAGCTACAGCAGCTTCAGTTGTTTAAAGTTTGTTTGTTTGTTTGTTTGTTTTTTACAGCCTGATTTGTACATTATGCATGTCATGTGATAAAGTCAGGGATAAACACTTAATCTTGAGTTTTGCTAAATTCCATGAAAAAATGGCAGGATTGTCAAGGAATACTTTACTTTATCGATTCACAGTGTCGATCAGTTTTTGCCTCTTCTTGGATAGATGCTGCTTTAGAAGAAGATCATTGTCACAGCATAGGTACCTTCAAAGTAGGTTTACAAACATAGTAGACAAATTGGTGAAGAAAACTCATTCAATGGCATCACATACTACTAGTTCAATGCAAAAGCAGATTTTTCATCAAAGAAACTCATAGATTCACAAACTCCATCCCAAATTAATTCTCGAATGAATATAGTCCCGATGAAGAGTCTCTTTGATAAACCTTATCTAGTCTTCCAGAAGAGTCAACATCTTCCCTCATCGCTTGGACACTTATGCACAGCTTTCTCCAGCTCCAGATCGAACTCGTGTCCATTCCCGATGATCTAGCCAAATAAGTGGCTTCCTGGTGGGTGCCCATGCAATCAGGGCACCTGTGCTAAAGCTGGATATTTTACTTTTTTGTAGTCCCAAATATCAAAAATATTGTGAATAATGACAGCATGAAAAAACACTTTAATTTTCCAAATGAGATTCTATTTCCTTGGTTTGTTATTTTGATCCCTGAGGTCACTCCAAAATGAGTGAAAATGAACATTTTCACTCAAAATTCACTCCAATTTCACTTTGAATTCACTATTTTTTGTATTCACTCTTTTAAGAGTGAATATTTTCACTCGGTTTTTTTTTTAGAGAGTATGTACAAACATGCATGGTCAAGATTTTTACCAAATTTTTTAGGGTTTATCCCAAGAATATGGAAAATGAATTGTACTAATGGGTGTCATTTTCCACTTCGGAGCCCCCAGATTTTTGTTTTTAGAACCAGGTGATAAACCAAGTTAGTGCTAAGGGGAAATAAATCGAAACTGCATGCTGTTTCAGTCTGTCCATGACATTTTCGTATTCTTCTTCTTGATAACGCATGGTCCAATGATATCGGACGTGGCAAGTTTTTGTTCCACGAGGGTTACAATTATTCAATACAAAGACCCCGAAGTACACAATATGAGACAATCTGAAAAGAAAATAACCAGAAACGCACTGAGTAACCACTTTAGTGAACGTATTATCAACATTAATTATGGTAGATCCAGGGGACCAGATTTGTCATTTTGATTTTTTTTTTCTAACTGCACCGTCAAATCTTACTACAGTGTACTTTGGCAGACATTTTACCAGTGTGATTACACAAACTGACACCTTGGTACCCTCAGGACCTCACTGAAGCTACCTAAGCCCAGTTTGCTATGTTCTCAGGTAACAGTCTGTAAGAATGCGTTAAAGGTGAACGTGGAATACTCGGGTGAGCATGAAACTCCCTGGTCTCTTGTTATGAAACAGAACTAAAATAATAGACATGACCAGTACATTGATTTAATTACTCAGTATGACAGACAGACGTGACTAGCACTTCAACATCTTCAAGATAATCAATATTGGTCATGCCATGAACTTTCATTGTCTTTGCCACAATGGTCCTGAAAAGAAGTGATAAATGTTAGTTGTGTGTTGAGACCTTTGTTAAGTTGAGATGCCTTCTTTGACATTGACAAGAATGAGACCGCTTGTGTTACTTTGATTCACCTTTGATTGTAAAAGCATTTGAGTTTTACGCAAATAGTGGCAAAGGTAGTTCTAATCTTGATTGATTGTGATAAATCAGTTTCAGTTCAGTTCAGCTCAGTCGGGTTGAAATCAAAACTTAAACATAAATCTCATATTCTTCCGTTACAAAATAATGCATGTAATGTTATAAAAAGAAAACAATAATTATATATTAATACAGTACGGATACATTACAATATCTGATAAGACAACGAAAATGAAATAATAAACTGTTGCCAATATGCATTCCGTGAAAAACAAAATATAAAGACAGTGCTTGCAGAATGTGGGCCCTTCTTAGGTAAAACATTTGGTGCAAAGACTGACTGAAACAGCAACTTAACGGCACAGAAGGTTAGGAGCCCACCAAAAGACAGACAGTTACATACAGAGCAACAGCAAGCAAACCAATTAACACTAGACAAGACTGGGTCAGCAACAGGACTAGCTGTAGAAAAAAAAAATGACTTGACGACACCACGACAGGAAACAGAACTATAATAGCGATACAAAAAAGATAACCAAATAGACAGGACTACAGAGACTCCAACTCTCCCGTTTTCGACGGGAGTTCTCCTGCCGAAATCCCATTTTTGCATCTTCCGTTCTCCCGTTTGAGATTTGATTCCTCCAGCCCTGGCTCTGTGTCTCCCGAAAGGATTTCTTACTTATTGCTACCGTATGTTGAAAAAATAAGCCTTAGATAGCACCAGAGAACATCTAGAACCCTAGGAACTTGGCGCTTCGCACACACATTGGAGTCTCCCGTTTGCTTGGGGTTTCGGGCGGGAGAATCTCCAGATCAGAAGGTGCTTGGGGTTGGAGTCTCTGGGACTATGGAACACAAACAACGATCTTCGTAGGTTTGAGGGGGGAAAAGGAAGAAGAAATACACAATAAACCCTTTAACTGCGAATTATGATTTGTTTAAACCTAATCATATGCTTGGTTTAGGTAATGGTAGCAGTAATAGTGATAAAAAAAGAAAAAAAGACAGCAGATTTTACAGACGGGTAACAAAATAAGGTTATAAACTAATCCACTGGAGGGGGGGGGGGGAGGTGTCGTTATGGGATTGTTGGAGAGAAAACCTCAATCAAGTGAGTATAATAATTATAGACGATAGAGGGAGTAGATTTTGTAACATTACGAGAAATAATTTTACAGATATACAATCAATATGCATTTTCCATTAAAGTTAATTATCCACAAAATACCAAGAAATGTGAACTGCATTATAATGTCTTTATAAATTGCAATCACCCATAACTATTTCTGAAATTAAAGAATCGGCAGTTTTACTGAAAAAAATATATATTTTACTTATATTCTTGCAGAATTGTGATTAAGTCAGAGCTTGTAATGTATCTATTGATTTCCAATATGGCCCTCAACTGATGTAGACATTAAAATAATTATATTAGGACTATTGACAAAGAACGACATGTTGATTTCAGATTCTTTTGATCAGTTCCGTTAAACTGAGACTAGTACATTGTTAACATTAGGTAAGGGGGTCAAAGTACAGGTACAACATTGTGTCAATCTCAGACTTATTTTGCAGAAGACCACATCAAAATGAAAATATGGTCTTTCGTATTGTATTGTATTGTATTGTATTGTAATATATACAGGTATGATTTACTTTAGAATTGCACTTTGATGTCTGAAATTGTTAAATGGAAACGTCAACACTCTTTTAAAGAAGCATATCTGTTTTGTGCTCAGGGTATTTTATTGATAAATTGCATAGGCCAAGTGTATTCATAACTTGAGTTTGGGCGCATGATAAGCAACGTGCAATACAAAGGTGAAGTGTTTTGTTGTTTAAATTCAAACCTCTAATGATTGTGTGCTGTGTTTTATAATATTTTCGTGCTTTATATTCCTCGCACTGATGAGAAGGATTTTTTTTTCTTTTTGGAAATGTAAATGTTGAATTTGAGATAGCTTCCGAGATACCACGATATAACATCTCATATGAAATCACTAGGCTACATGACTCTGATTTTCTTGTAAATTCATACACTTGCAAATATGGAAGCTGATTATTCATTCTCAGGCATTCATCGTTACAAAGCAAATAAAAGTTGTCAAATTGATTGGCGCACATAAATGGTTTATGTTTCTCAAAAACATTGTAAGGTGTCTTTCCTCACTGGTTTCATTTTGCCTTAGCCCCACCTATTTTGATTTCTCGTCACGGTCGCCTTTCGACACGTGGGCTTAATATACTGACAATCCAAGATTTCTCTCACAATTTGTTTGGGTTTACACAGCTGCATGTTTACAGAGCAGGTGCATGGTAATAAGCTTGCAAGACCGGAAGGAGTAAAAAAAAAATGTACGTATATTATATATATATATATATACACATACATATACATATATTTAAGTCTTCGAACCTACTGCTGCTGCTGCTCGCACTTGCTCGGTGCACTCAGGCGGAAAATTGGTCCATGTCCATTTAGGTAAATGGGGGTGTGAATCTGGTCCACGTCGATTTGGGTATATTGAAAAATTGAATGGTCCACGTCGATTTGGGTAAATGGGGGTGCTTACAACGGCTTTCACAGTTTTATATACGTTAAAGACTCCAAAATCTATATCTAAGAATGAAAATGTGTGATTTGTTATTCTCATGCAAAGTAGATATAGTATGAGATACAAGAGTATGAAATAATCATTTGAAAACACTTTAAATGTAGATCTGGCGGGGCTTTTTGCATAAACACACTTACAAAAGTAACTTCTTGACCTTTGCATTTTTACTATTGTTTATGAATGATATAAGATGATTTGCGGACTGAATGTGTCTTTTATTTAAAAAAATTGTATTGCAATTAGTTCAACATAGAAAATGGAGAAGATTGAAATGAAAAAAAAAATGTACAATGCATAGATGAATGGAAATAAATGAGTGTATGATAAGAATACAAAATAACTGAAGTGTGTGGAATAGTTCACATGAATCAAGAAAATATTTGAAGTGCATGTAATATTTCACGTGAATCAAAGAACTGCCCTTTATTGTAAAAAAAAAATATAAAAATAACAAAAAATCTACAGAAAAAGCAACAGATGAACAACTACAAACATAAGGACTACTAAAAATTACCCAAAATAGTAATTGTATGCCAAAAACTAAAAACAAAAACCGCAAAAAATTACAGTTACAAACATAACTACATAAAACTATATACCAATGATAATTCTCCACTACACAAAATAATATGCAAAAAAAAGAAAAATATCTTTCAAAATCAATTGAAAACAGACTAAATAAAGATTACTCAATACTACACAAGATTAAAAAAATACAATTCTACTCTATGCCAAAAAGAGAAAAATTCTGCCATAGAAAATAAATTTGAAAAAAACAACAACTATATAATAACCACTTATACAAAACAAAACAAAATAGTTCTATGCAAAAATGAAAATAAAAACAAATTTTTACCATAATATTTACAGTTATAAACAACTACTCAATACTTCCCAAACAATAATTCTACTTGCTCAAAACAATAACACAAATGTAAACTATACGCCGTTAAACGACACTATCATCAAAATACATATCCCTCAATTGGGTAAACTATATGTGACCCTGCACCTCAAAACAAACAAAAAGTCGCCAGACATGAATTTTTAGTTAAGACCATATTCTGAAAGAGCAGACTTTAAGCTTTAAAATGATGTATAACTCAATCAAATGGACTCTCCTAACCTATCTAAATATTGGAAAGAAAGCACAAACTCAGGAAAAGTGTGAACTGAGAAAAGAGGCTCTGAAGTACAGTGTCTATTCAAGCGCTTAATCTTTACCAAACCGTGCTGGCTGTGCGATGAATGGGACAAAAAACAGGAAGTAAACCACCAGAGTAACAACAATGAAGGGATTATCAGATTAAACTGAAATTAAGCCTGCCTCATTAACACATTCTGTCCATAATTAATGCCAACTTTCAAAGCAGTAGCACTATCCTCACAAAAGTTATTAGAGTTGAAAGCGAAGAGTGTGGACAAGGTTTTTCATAAATAAAAAAGGGATTCTAAAGACACACCTAATCACACTATTCTACAAAAAAATGTTCGAGATAAACTGCTAAAAAAAACACACTTTCCTGCCCGTTTTATGATACCAAATTTTAGGATAATGTAAAAGAAGACCCGCTCTTTCAGAAAATATGAAAAAGTCAAGTTTGGCTAAGTTGACCCATTTCACTTATTTTCAGTCCTCACGCAAAATCAGTGTGTGCGACTTTATGTTCGTTTTGAGGTGCACGGTCACATATTAAAAAAAAAAAAAAAATCTACAGTTCTTGACAAGGGACGTCGAATCGCGTAGCGCCAAGCCTAGCTGCTGAGGCGCCCAGCGCCCAGGCAGCTAGATGTGACCCTGCACCACAAAACAAACACAAAATCGACAGACATGGATTTTCAGTTAAGGACAGATTCTGAAAGAGCAGACTCTGGCTTTAAAATGCATAACTCAATTCAGATGGACTCCCCTAACCTATCAAAATACTGGAAAGAAAGCACATACTCTGAAAAATTGTGAACGGAGAAAATAGGCTCTGAAGTACAGGGTCTATTCAAGCGCTTAATCTTTACCAAGCCGTGCTAGCTGTGCAATGAAAGGGACAAAACACAAGATGTAAACCATCGGAGCAACAACAATGAAGGGATTATCAGATTAAGTTGAAATTTAGCATGTTGTACACAAGATATAAACCGTCGGAGCAACAACAATGAAGGGATTATCAGATTAAGTTGAAATTTAGCATGTTGTATTTACACATTCTGTCTATGATTACTGCGAACTTTGAAATCAGTAAACATATCCTTTCAAATGTTATTAGGCTTGAAAGTGAAGAGCGTATAAAAGATTTCAAGAAATAGAAAGGAGACTCTACGGCCCGAATTCACGAAGGTGGTACAAATGAAACCATGGTTTAAACCATGGACAAAAACCATGGAGCGCCAAGTGTCGCACGGAATATTTCGCTACGAAATTGGTCATTTCGTCGACAAAATGACCGCTTCGTTAACTACATTATTATTTCGTGGACGAAATGTTCATTTAGTTACAAAATGTTGTTATTTCGTTACAAAATAATCATTTCATCGACGAAATGACTGATCTCGTAACGAAATATTCCATGCGACACCTGGAGCTCCATGGTTTCTGTCCATGGTTTAAACCATGGTTTCATTTGTACCACCTTCGTGAATTCGGGCCTATAAGACATACCCAATTATTCTATCCCCCCCCCCCCAAAAAAAAAGAAACAGGTTGTAGAAGAAATGTTGAAAACATACTTTCCCGTTTATGTTATGATTCTAAACTAAAGAACAATCTAGAGGAAGGATAGCCCTTTCAGAAATTACGAAAAACTCCAGAATGAATATATAGTTTGACCCATTTCACCATTTGTGAGTCCTCCTGTAAAATCAAGGGGTTTGACTTTTTGTTCGTTTTGTGATGCACGGTCACATAATATATATATAATACATATATATATATATATGTATATATATATATATATATATATATATATATATATATATTTCCTTTTTTAAGAGGGAGGGTTGAGAGGATAGCCAAAAATGTTTTCTTGAAATATCCTTCACGGTAGTTTTCTTTTCGCTGATACTGGAAAATAAATGAATACATAAATAAATGAATTAGAAAATCAAAAAATCCCAAAATTTGAAGAGACTTTTTAATACTGTATAGTCATCATTCATTCACAGGAGATACACAGATTAGAAAAAAATCAGGCCTCAAAGATAGCTGGTCATAGGCTGTAGTTCGTAAGATTTCACGTGGCCTCACTGAACATGTTAACTCGGGACACATGTCATAATGTCATTGCTGCAATTGCCTCTTAACTTTTGCCCTCCAGTTATATCATTTGAAGCAGCTGCACAGTTTACAAAACTGGGGAGCTTGAATTTTTAATATTTGAATAAATCGACATCACAACTCGTCGACTCTATTTAAATTCATCCATTGGCTATTGATAAGAAATAGAAAATCTTTTCAAAATATTGTTTGTGTGTCTTTAGGGAATTACGTAATCAGATGGTAGTATGTGTAAAAAGTAACCTCATTTCTCATAAACCATCTCGCCCCAATCTCCACTCATCTCAAGACCCATTTTTGCTTGTCATTTCTAATACCGGTAACAAAGCCAGGGCTCGTTCATTTAGTACGCTTGCAGTCAACGAATAGAAAAAATATCCTCTTTCATTGAAACAGCTAACTCTACCGATCAATTTAAAAATATTAATGAAAGCTTATTTCCTTCCCAAGTAGTTACTTACATCACGTACATGTAGTTGTCACCCTGTATCTCTTCTATATTATTTGTTACCGTGAATAACAACACAAACAAAACGTCAAACGCATTAATTTTTTGGGTGAAACGGGTCAACCTAGTCAGTCTTGAGCTTTTCATTCTTTTGAATGAACAATACGCCTTTTTCGTCTTCTACGTCAGTCTGAAATTTGGGATAATAAAACCAAAAAAAAAAAAATGTGATTTTAGCAGACTTGTTACAACACTCTTGTCTTAGAGTCCCCTTTTCATATCTTAAAAACCCTTTATACACTCATTACTTTAATATAAGTAATAATTTTTGAGAGAATGATGCTATCGATTTGAAAGTTGGTATTGGATTATGCTCATAAATAGAATGCATTAATCAATAGAGGGTGATCAATTTGACAATCCCCTAAAAGATGCTATGAAGTTTTACATACGGTTTGTGTCCCACTTCACAGTCTCTGCTCTCATTACACACTTTTCCAGAGTGTGTGATCTCTTCCTAATATTCAGATAGGTTGAAAGAGTCAATTTGAATTGAGTTACATTTAATGTTAGACCTTAGAGTCTGCTCTTTTAGAATCTGATCTGAAATAAATCCATGTCTGCGAATTTCAGGTGGTTTTGTGATGCATGGTCAAGTGTAAACAACAATATAAAGAAAATATAAAGGGAATTCCGTCAACTTGATACTGACACTACACTGCACTATGTTAAGGATAGACCCTATTACCCCTGCTTTCTGAAAATGATTTAATTATTAAAGTGCTCTTTCATTATGCTAGAAAAGTGAACATTGTTTTCAAAGGTCTCTGGAAACGCGTACTCAAAATTCATCTCTGAAATAGAGTGAAATGTTCTTTATCTACATATTATCCTTATATTGTAAAAAGGAAAGAAAATCAACTCCAAGGTGATGCATTAAAAGGCTTGACATTTTAAATAAATAAATGAAACATTAGTACGATAGATATAAATAAAAGATATACTGTCAATTTTACACAGAGTCAAGTCAAGTTTGGAGAAGGTGTCACTATTTGTCATATACAAAGGGATTCAAACATTAGTTTACTTTACATTCTTCTACACCACAGCAAATATTAACACACACACACACACACACACACACACACACACACACACATATTTTCCACGAAAAAGAATGTCTAAATATGAACTTGTCATTTGCTGATATTCTTGTAGATTTTTTCAAATGTAACTTTGTTTATGTTTTTATTGACAATTTCAGAACAGCGCATCATTTCATGATCATATTTTTCGATGAATATTTTCGAAAACGAAATACGGTTCGTGATTCCGAAGGTACGTTGTTGCGCACTTTTTTTTTGTTTTTTCTTTTTTTTCAATTAACGAACCTTATTATTTTTCCCCTCTTGAAGGATTTATATGCTTTTCAAAGGAGGGCTACATCACGAGAAAACTGGAAAGTATATCAATCATCGTTGACATGTTCTGTTTAATAGACTAGAGTATTTTCATGAGTTTTTGAAAAATGTCTGGATAAGGTTTGTTGAGGTAGATTGTTATCCAATCAAAGAGTTAAGTAAAAATAGTGATATCTTCATTAATTTTTTTTCGTCCATTTTCAGCCAAATGCCGATGATTACCTCAACTCTGTTTCACAGCTATGTCTTGTGCAAAGTCTTACCAGAGAGTTGAATAATGTCAGCATGCTGTATCATACACTCATGCGTATATCTAGCTATCTTTCTATATTCATTATATGTTATATATTAAGCCTTTATCATAATAACTCTTATTAGTATGTATTTTTTTCAAAGGTCTCTGGAAAAGCGTACTCAGGAAAAAAAAAAATCTTGCACACTGATTCTTCGCAGAAATGACTGTAGAATCAGTTATCAAAGCATGTTCTAGTTTATTGGGATAATAGACTATACAAACAAATCACCAGACATACAGAAACATACACTAATGGATTACACAACAGTCATTCCAGTGCTTTGCATATTTGATTAATTCAGTCATGATTATTCTTTATTAGTTTCAGTGCATGATAGAAGGTTTGATATGCTAGGGTTAGCAAAAAAAAAGTGAATGTCTGATTGTACGTGTTTACATAATGTAGAAAATGTAGGTACAAAGTAATTTCCAGATTCCTTTTGGGTTTGCTTGAGGAAGTACAATGTATATTAAATCAGATGTCCATGGCATACTCAACAAAGTACGAAGAGGTCTTCGCAAAATTCATAGCTGAAATAGAGTGAAATGTTCTTTGTCTACATTATGATCCTTCTCTTGTAAAAAGGAAAGAAAATACAACTCCAGGGTGATGCATTGAAAGGTTTGACATTTTAAATAAACAAATGAAACATGAATGTACGATAGATACAAGTAAAAGATATACTGTCAATTTAACACAGAGTCAAGTCTAGATTATTTCATGTTTGGAGAAGGTGTCACTATTTGTCATATACAAAGGGAATCATACATTAGTTTCCTTCGACATCAAGATTACAATGCTTTCATTTCAATCCTCTGCACCACAGCAAACATTAACACAAAACTTTTTTTCTTTTTTTTTCAATTAACGAACCTTATTATTTTCTAGAATAATAAACTTTCGGAAAGGCATTTTTTTTTTCAACATTGTTTTGGATTAACGAACCTTCGAAATGACGAATTTCCGAATAATGCCACAGATGTTCTGATTTACAAACATCTGTTGATAGAAAATCAAATATTAAAGGTATTTCGGTGTTTCGGAATAACGAACCTTCAACTGACGAATCTTTGGATTAACGAACCTTCGAATTAAAGACAGTCAATCATTTTTGCATGCAAATTTGCAAAAAATTGGTGAGAATACTTAGGTTTTGAAGAAAACTCTAAAGGGAAACCTCCTGTAAATTTTGAACTCAAGAGGATCTTATTTGTTTAGTTAAATTGACCGTAAGATTTGAATAATTTTCTCGTACTGCGAAAAAATTACAATCTAAACTTCTAGTCTAGTTTTACAGACCTGTGTGTAGTGTAAGTTATTTGCCATCGATAACAAAGTAAGAAAAGCTAGTGAATTCTTCTTTTTTGACAGCTTTAACATGCATAAGTTCGAAGTACAATGTATAAGTATCATATTACAACCGCAGGAGGATTAATGTATGCAGCTGTGCCTAGTACACAGGATACGTTATACGGTGAGCGTTTGGTGCATTATTCTAATTTTAACGGCTAACAACATTCAAATATCACAGAAATGTTATAGCTTTACAATAATTTTGTCAGTATGGTGGAAGATATCATGTTCTGTGCTATTTGGGAAGGAATGCAGAAGGGATGGCTCATCTTTAATGTAGTTCCTATTACATGAAAAAACGGTGTTGAGAAGATCATGCAGTTTTAAAGTAAAGTGATGAATCCACACGTGTTAAACATGAACAAAAAACATTTTTTTTTACTGTAATTCTTTATAAACATGTCATTCTAAACTGATTAGAATTGTTGCATTGATTTCATAAATACCAGTAACAGATTCCAATAGCATTATTTCAGTCATGTGAACTTGACAAAACTTATGAGTGCAAAATTACCAGGCTGAATAATGATAACTTTTATATTCAAAAACATTTTTACACCTCTTATTTAGAAATTTGTTAAAGACATTACTTTCCTTAATGAATTAAGTCTGTAATATAAACGTATTTATTTTACCCAGTTGACTGGATGATCGATCACTTTGTAAAGAATCTGCAAAAATCTTTCATTTGTATTTATTCGAGAAGTCATCACATAGACAGTATTTCGTTCTAACGGGTGCACGTCACGAGTCCGACAGCCGATACTGTGGGGACTCATGGGCCTTATTTACCAACCAGTGTCGAGCTCATGGGCTGTTTGACTAGTGAATTGTATGATTCAGGAACTTTTTTTTTTGTGGGCGGCGATGATTTGCATAGGGCTCGTGGGACGACCATGTTCATGCTACTGTACGAATCACTTATAACACGTGTATAATATGACCGAATATGATAGTCACCTGATCTGCAGATTAATGCTGAATGCTGAAATATAGATCTGTTTACAGTGCCTTGCTACATTATCATTCCTCCCTTCACAATGGTGTCATATAAGTATGAATAGAACTGATCGAGGAAGACTTTGAATCAGTGCTCAAAGGTCTTTCGATTCTTTCAATGGAAAGGGCGTATGTGTGCTGATTGTTTTCAAGAGACATTGGGAAGTTATCACGATTCTCAGACTCAGGGGTTATATCGGGTAGCTCATAGATGTGATCGCCCGAAACACAACTAACACTTTTAAGATGCCTCTGATTTCCCTGATCATTTTCCACAGGGCGGTCTGCAACTGATGGGGAAGATTCTTTGGTTTTGTGATCGCAATACATCGTTCGAACTTTGACAAAGAGAAAAATAAAGGACACTGTTAGGATAAAAAGTACCAACCAACCTGACACCACAATTGCCACAATATTCCAGACTGACATCTTTTTCTCACTGCCATGGAGCCATGCATCTGTACCATGGGTTGGAAACTGTTTCCCTTGGTTGGAAGCTTTTCCTTGGTTGATATCACCATATGGAGTTGCAGAAAGCCGTTCTGCCGTTGCATTGGCAGTGAGGCTGTCTGCGTCTCTGTGGTGAGTTACGAACTGTTTTCTATTTTTTGAAGCATTTCCTTGGTTGATATCACCATATGGAGTTACAGAAAGCTGTTCTGCCGTTGCATTGGCAGGGAGGCTGTCTACATCTCTGTGATGAGTTACGAGCTGTTTTCTATTTTTTGAAGCATTTCCTTGGTTGATATCACCATATGGAGTTACAGAAAGCTGTTCTGCCGTTGCATTGGCAGGGAGGCTGTCTACATCTCTGTGATGAGTTACGAACTGTTTTCTATTTTTTGAAACATTTCCTTGGTTGATATCACCATATGGAGGTACAGAAAGCCGTTCTGCCGTTGCATTGGCAGGAAGGCTGTCTGAATCTCTGTGATGAGTTACGAACTGTTTTCTATTTTTGGAAGCATTTCCTTGGTTGATATCACCATTTGGAGTTACAGAAAGCCAGTCTGCCGTTGCTTTAGAAGGGAGGGTGTCTGCATCTCTATGATGAGTTTCAAATTGTTTTCTGTGGTGGGAATCATTTTCTGGGTTGATATATTCATATGAGGTCGTAAACAGCAATTCTGCCGTTGTGCTGGCAGAGACCTGATCTACACTCTCTGTAAAATCACTATAAAACCCATCTTGAGATGGTTTTGTAGTTTTTGTACCGTCAAGAATTAAAGACTGGAAAATATCAACGTATGATTTAGTACTAGATAATGGAAATCTCGCTTTGCAGGTCACATTCCTTTTAACGAAATTTGTTTCGTTTCCCAGAAATTGAAGGAAAGACACATAGTGGGAACTTGTGGTTATTACCAAGTTCTCAATTGCTTGCCTTGCAATCTTATGACCATCAACAAACCAATGAAAGTACACGGAATCATCTGGTGTACACTTTGGATCTAGAGAACACTGTACGTTGATGCTCCAAGAGCTATTCACGTCAATAGTACCAATGTTTACACAACCGTATGCAGACTGAATAAAATTATCCAGTATAAGTGTACTACGACGGATGAAAGAAACCCTAGCAACACTAGAACCTGTGCCTGCTGAGTTTGTTGCAGAACAGGAGACAACAAGAGTCTTGTTATGAGAAAGTCTTGCATCAACATCTGCTGCACCAGGAAGGGATAAAGTCACCGTCTTTGATGATGCATCACATCCTTGTAGAATGTCAGAGGGTGAGCAGGACCATTGGTAGAGAGTCACATCGGGATATCCACTTGCCATGCAAACTAGAGTGAGGGGATGAGAGGAAGAGATCTCTCCTTGTTGAGGATCCACCACTACCTGTGGTGGGCGAAGCAACCTGATAGGACCAATGGGACATTCCAACTTTGTACTGGGAAAAGCGAACGGACTTGTGACCTCACAGAAAAGGGTCATGTTCTCTACATTCGGTTCCATTTGAAGGTCAATTCTTGAAATTCGTTGAAATCCTGTATCAAGCACTGTAGGATTTGGCAGATGAGCATGTGGCTCTACCCTCCAATTTAGATCCACAGCAGGTTTGCCACGAGGAACTTCACAAGATGCTGACATCACCTCCCCAAGCCTCAGTTCTACCTCTCCACTTGGGCTACAGGTGAGCTCATCAGCAATTGGAAAGTACCCAACGGTCATTTTAGCTCTTCTCGATAAGATGCATTCTGGATCGGCATCTCCATGCAATTGCAAAGTATGGAGGATACAAGTAAAGTACTGGTCAATCGCATTAACATTGAGCACATGAAGGTGTGACTCCATTTGGTACTCATATGTATTGAAAGTATCCACCTGCTTCGTCTGGTAGAGGTTTGGCTCAATTAGCCACTCCAGTCGCTCGGTGTCTCTGAAGAAGCTGAAAGCAATGCATGTGAATGAAACGTTTTCGCCTGCTGCGGCAAACGTGTCGGCAGGCTCCTGGCGAAATCTGTTTGATGTCGTGACACAATGAGACGATGCAAAGAGAAACCTCATGAGAGTAATAAAGATGATCACGTTTGTCTTTCTCTGATTGTATTCTTGAAGGAAATCCATATCCAATTATTAAAGTGAAAGCACAATGACCAAGAGCAAACACCTCTGCATTTGCTATACAGCATGCATGTTTTCCCAATGAGAGCTGGAGCTGTTGTATTCTGCTCCTATTCTTATGCTTCTCCTCTTACATGTTGCTAGATCGATAATTAATACAATGTAGTATATTGACAATGTAGTTTATTGACAATGTAGTTGTGTTTCTGGTTAATATGACAAGTTCAAAATTAATTACTCGCAAGTTTTCATTGAGTGTGCTCATTAAAAGGAAAAACTATTTCCTGGTACACAATGTGTGTGAGAGGTCAAGAATAACTGAACAATTATAATACAGCATTGTGCATGTACACGTATATGTGTGTGCGTTTGTATGAGTGTGTGTGTGTTTCTAGCTGCTTGCATCTTTGAACTTTTGTCTTTTTTTCTCTTTGGATATAAGAATTAATTTTCAGTGACTTTAACCGCTCAGGAAGTAGCTCTAGGGCCAATCTCTTCTTAAAGCCAACATCTTTAAAAGAAAGATAGCGCTCACTGTGTATTTCACTCAAGTAGTATGATCAGTGAGAACGCTTTGAAACTGAAAGACGTATTTGTTGTCTTTAGAATACTTAGTCTAATAACACTGTAATAGTAATAGCAGTAAATTGTCTCTTGTAGCGCATTTCCAATAAACGTATCAATGGGTCTTTTATACCAGCACTTTTGTACCAGCACGGCACAAGCTTCGACCATGGCTGTTCTTCGAATCAAACAAAACAAAACAAAACAAAACAGCCATACAATAATACAATTGAAGACCTCAATATAAAAACGACCCAAGTCCAATTTTTGGCCAAATTCAGTTTGACATGGGAAATTGTAGCTTATGCATGGACTCATCTTGTGTATAAATGATAAATCCTAATTACCCCCGGAAGCGCCTGAAATGAATGAGTTAAATCTTATATCAATGTAAGAGTGAAGGACTTGGGTCATTCTTACATTCATATTATAGTGCCCTCTCTCATTCTTCTCTCATCTCTATAGCAGAATATCTATATGAATCAAAGAACGACCCAAGTCCACCACACAAAATGGCCTCTCCACAATTAATGTAAATGTTAATTGTCATAATAATATATGTTCTAATTTGTATATACAATGTTGCCTTCCCACCACAGTTAAATAGAATATTATTTGACCAATAAAAAAAATATATTAAGTTTTTTTTTTGGTTTACTCGAAATGGTCTTCCATGGACTTGGGTCGTTCTTATATTCATATACTCAATTTACAAAGCAGTATGAGCATACGAAAACATAGAAAAGGTATTCGTCTCAATAACAAATTCAAAAAGGATATAAGAACTTTTTTTCAAATTCTTTTTGAATATCGAAACCAAGCGAAGTTCCTTCAGCAACTTATTCCATGCCTTTGGCCCACAAAAAATGAGAAACTACGCTAACCACCCTCATTTTTTTACACATTGATCTTGAGCACCGTAGTACCCATGACCGAGCACAGTAAGCTGAAAGATGTGGAAAGTGCAAATGCTGTGATTATTATTTAGAAGCAGAAATCTGTAGGGAATGAACAACCAAATCTTTTATGTGACTCTTTTGTCTAAATGCAACTAACGTAACCTGTTCGAGTAATGGAGATGCACAATCAAATCCAATGACCACAAAGAAATGACAATTCCAGAAGATATGTTAAAATTCCAAAAACATAAAGGCAATCGACTTAATCTGCTGTTTCAGGATTACGGAGGATGAGGAAATACTCAAGAAGTTCCATATCGAATTTTGACTTTCTTGAAGATATTATCAATCAGCTGTTAATAGTTGTCTTTAAAGTACATCACTGTTATATGGAAGACTTTCCCTGCAACCAGGACATGCACTCGTCTATTATGGCTCCATCCTTTCATCTGGCAGCTTTGGATTTCTTGACCATCCTATTAAACCCTCAGTTTGCATTGCTTTGAAATACACTATTATCACTTTGTGGGTAGTATTTGATTTTATTGATAATGCCTCTTAGATAGTCCTTACTGTGTCTGTCTTATTTTACGGGTCGACTTCATGGTCTGTGCTACTAAAGATTGGTCACTGGCCAACAAATTTATCCTATGGTGGCGAGGTCGGGAGCTTGGAAAATTGCGTGCTAATGTCATTTGCTTTTAATTCAAGATTAATTTGAATTTAAGAATTAAAGACGTTAGGGGGCCGTATTAGTAGTGGAGGAAATTATATCATAGTATTGAGTAGTAGAAGGAATGCCTGAAATAAAAAGAGTGACATGACATTAATTGCCAGTTGGTATTTCTCCCCTGCCCAGGGCTCAAACATTTACAATCCTGGCCAAGGGGGAGGCCCGCGAAACAATAAAAAAGATATTACATTCTGGAGATATCCCAAACGTTATGGTCGTTTGACGTGACACCACGCTCACCCTGCTACGCTTATTACTTGGTAAGTGAAGCAGAATTACACATTCTTATAGGATTACTTATCAAATGCATGTAATATTCTCCAAACTATCTTATAGGGGCCTACTTAAAGGGATCGTATAGTTTTGGTTGAGACCTAATTTCAGGTTTCTGACATTTTTTGGTGAGATAATGAGAAACCTCTTATGAAATATGAAAGAGCATGTAATTTCATGAGGAATTCATCGTTTATTTGAAAAAAAAATTGGTTTTAAGATGGCTGAGATATCCAAAAAGAGCAATTGTAATAAGTGTGGGACCCACACTTTATTATGATTGCTTTGTTTTACTTTGTTTGTTACTATTTCATATTACAAAAGGTGTTTTCTTGGTATCTCGCAAAAAAGTTAATGCCCAATTTTCATCTCCACCAATACAGTACCATCCCTTTAAATATATAGCGAGTCATGTTGATAAGCTCATACACGTCTGTCAAAATGTGACTTATAGTGCAATGTAATCTTGGAGACGCATCGTATTTAAACGCGATATTAAGTCACAAAAAATGATAAAAGCAGTGTATCAATTGAATTAAATTTCAATTTAATTTCATATTTCTTGGTGAAAAAATACAACGAATCTACCAAAATTAAATAATTCTTGATGTACAGCTAGGAGACATTATTGTACACAGAACATAGTGGTTGATCTATGAAAGTTGGAATCTGAGAATAAATGCTAAAGAAACAATGATGGAACCTATACTTAGAAGCAAGCTTGTTGCGAGTAGATCCAAGTATTGAAATCGAGTGTGAAGATGAAGATGTGGAGGACGGGTACAACAAATGACCAAGACATAGAAAAAATTAAAAATTAAATAAAACACCTGGGTATATAGCTAATAACTTCTCTAATGCATGTTTTGGGGTCTGATAAGCCACATAAAATGCTGCAAGCGGATGAAAAGTTGTTAGTATGGCACACTTCGTTGTCGAAAGGGGGGAAAGGTCATAATGGAAGAACGACAGAGAAAGAGAGGGAGAGAAAGAGAGAGAGAGAGAGAGAGAGACAGGAAAGAAAACGTCTGGACATTTTCCTACCTCCCTCTTTCTCCCTATCCTCTCTCTCTCACTCAGTTTATATCCTGAACAACTGAACAGTGCGAAAATAAATGAACTTTTCACAGTAAAAATTCTAAGAACTATGAGACCATGAGCGTCATGGGGGAGGGGATGCGATGGGTGCGAACGCACTCCCCCTTCAGACACTTAAAATCATTCCGTCAATAATTTTGTTCATTGATATTTTGCACCAGGGACACAAATGTTTTTATACACATATATTCACAATGTTGACATTCATAATACCCACTGTACTCTACGTGTACGTGTACTGCGAACTATTTTTTTTAACAATTCAACGAAAGTCAGTAATAGTAGAGGCCGAGCCGCTCACCATAAGCGTATATAAAGTCTATTCTTAGGCTTTTGGGGGGAAATCCCAAGTATGCGCTGGCAAGTGTCTGTGGGTGTGCGTGTTGTTGCAGAATAATCCCGTTCTCTGCGGGTTGGGTTTGAATGTAGAATATGATTATCTACTTTGACGTTTGAAATATATGGTAGCTGTATGATGGTTCATACTGTGAGGCACCATTTTCTCCCCTTGCTATAGCCACTGAACCTTGATCATACTTTCAGTATTCAATGCTTACCAATGCTTTATATATTTGAATTCCTCCTTGTCAAAATTTTTATGATATAACAATCTCCTTCGCAATACGAGCACCTGCTCGCATGTTGCTTCGGAAGATGCTAGTTTCTAGGTTTCGTTCAATCAAGATACCAGGTGGTGTATTATGTGATTTGATGATTAACTATTAATTTGTCATTAGAGCAAATTACACAATTATGTAACATGTTACTCTTTTGACTTTTGCTTTCGTGTATTCTTACTTGCTTCTCAGGATCCCGGAGAGGAATTCAGTCATATTACAACAGGACAACAAGATACCGATACCTACTATCTTCATATGTCCTCCTTATCCCACCACTATAGCACCTGATGTCATGCATTTGTTGTTGTCGCTCCTCCGACTTCCTTTGTACTGCTCTACATATTGCATGCATTGACTAAATGAATTGTCTCGTCAAATTGCCGTCCCTTTGTCGTGTCTCTTATTAGGTCTACATCTTAGTTTATCGAACTCGCGCCAGTGGCATAATAAAGGCTATAATATTTGTTTTCTTCCATCATGGGTTCAAGCCCTAAATTTTTCTTTTAATCTATTGAATAATGATGCTTCTTTTTTTAATCATCAGGCAGTATCCCACCTCCACTGAGATACATTATGTTTTTCAGCTTTGAAGATGTCATTTCAACAACACATAACACCGCACCCGACCTGGATTATAGTCTTGGCCAAGATGACTCTATTTAACGTCCATCTTATATTATTAACAGAAAATCAGTTAAAACAACAAAATATTAAATCAGTTGAAAATTCCATGCTTTTGCATTCAAATATAAAAAGTATTAAACATTTTGATGGTTGGATACTTTAGTTAGACAATTCAAAAGACAATTGTGCGGCCATAGCTTTAACCGAGACATGGCTTTCATAACACTCGAGCAAGTCATATACCCTCCCTGAATTTGATTCAATTGTAAATGATAGATTATATAATATAATATGGTCTTATTTACCCAGGGTAGCCTCTTCAGTGTTGCCACTGTTCTACCAGAGGGCCCTGTCATTATTATTACCCTAGCGTTGCCAGGTACCCATTTATACACCTGGGTCGAGAGGGACATTGTGGGTGAAAACATCTTGTCCAAGGATGTAAGCACTGGGCGGGATTCGAACTCACGGTCCTCCGTTCAGGAGTCGGGTGTCTTATCCACTATGCCACAGCGCCCCCACGAAAGAAAATCGGGGAGAGGAGTTGGAATTCATTTACCAAAGAAAATGAATGGTAAGGTTGCATCACTTTTCACAGAACTTAGAATTCCAAACGGTAAAAATATTTGATTGGTGTTATATACAGACCCCGAATTGAACCGTATTTTAAATGAGTTCATGATTTATTTGCAGGATCTACTGAAAAATCCAATATTTTCACATTAAGATTCTTATTTGGTTGCGGATTTCAATATTCAGTATTGATTTGATGAACTCTTTGTATACATCACAAGAATTTTTTGAATCATCAATGACCGATTCTTTAATGCCTATATGATTTCAAACCCCGACCGAGTCACAGAATTTAGTGCCACTTTAATTGACAATATTTTTACTAATAAAATTTAGTCTCCGGAATCAGGTGGTATTTACTTATCAGATAATCTATTGCATCCGATCATTATCCCATTTTTATGCCTCCGCTACGAAGTGGTGCCGGAGGCATTATGTTTTCGGGTTGTCCGTCCGTCCGTCCGTCCGTCCGTACGTCCGTACGTCCGTCCGCTTTCCTTTACGCGATAACTTGAGTAATATTGACTGGAATTTTACCAAACTTGGTCAAAGTATAAAGTATGATGGGGCAATTATGTGATTTGATGTTGGGTGAAATCGGCCAAAGGCCAAAGGTCAAGGTCAAATCATGAAATTGTATCCGTTTACGCGATAACTCAAGACTGGATCAAGCAAATTGCTCCAAACTTTGTCGTAGGATGATGTATGATAGGACAATTACTTGATTTGTTTTTTAGTGAAATCGGACAGAGGTCAAAGGTCAAAGATCAAGATCAAATCCTAAAACTTATCTGTTTACGTGATAACTCAAAACTGGATGAAGCAACTTTCACCAAACTTGGTCCAAGGATGATGTGTGATGAGGCAATTAGTTAAGTAGATTTTAGTGACATTGGCAAGAGGTCAAAGGTCAAAAGGTCAAGGTCAAATGCTATTTAGTTGCTTTTTCCCCATATCTATGCAATGCCAGAAGGTATTTTCTTGAAACTTAGTGTAGGCATGTACTACTGCGTAAAAATTCTCCAGAGAGAATTTCATGTCATAAGGTCAAAGGTCAAAAGGTCAAAGGTCAGGTGAAAATGTTGCAATATCACTTTTCTCGCAAATGGTTCAATGTATCTTTCTAGAACTTGGTACATACGCGTGTACTGACTGGCAGGGATTATCTAGGGAATTTAGGGGTCATGGGTCAATAGTCAGGGGTCAAAGGTCAAGGTCAAATCCTCCAAATTTGACTCTTTCCCTCATATACTAGTATATGCAATGCTTGCTCTATTAGTTTTAAAACTTAATATATACAGTCAGACCATTATGTTATGTTACTCCCGCACGCAGTGCGCACGGGGCTGCTTCGTGCGGCTGCGTGCAGGTTCGTGCGATCTCGCACGGGAGCGTATGGCTCCGTGCGCCCCTGTACGCACCCGTGCGTAGTCGTGCACCTCCGTGCGGATCTGCACGCCCCCGTGCAGATCCGCACGCCTGCGTGCGAATCTGTACGCCCGCGTGCGGATCCATACAGTGAAACCCCGTTATAACGAGGTCCGTGGGACCGGCGATATTACCTCGTTATAACCGGTACCTCGTTATAACCGTACGCATCAAAAACAAAGAAAAACATAAGCACAACGTCATAATATACCCAACAATGAAAGTTAAGAACATCCTTTGCGTTGTTATTACACAATTATGGATCATTATTATCATCGAGAATAAAGGGAAATTATTTGTGAATTAGGCGAAATAAGTCGGGGTTGAAATAGGTTAATTCTTTATTTTTCTTCCGAAAATCTCTTCGCATAATAGTGCACATTATGTTCTTGAGAAGTATAGGCCTATATTATTATTAAAATAACATTGTATAAAATGCGTTGTTTACCGTAACTTGCGAGGTATTTTTACGCTGTTGGTGTCAAGCGGGAATACCATAATTTCATGAATCATTTCGGCTGTATTTTTATACAATGTATGATCGTTGCGCCCGAAAGGATTAGAATGCGTTGTTTATTTTCTTCCGAAAATCTCTTCGCGTATTGTACATCCGTTCTAAAAAAATAAGCGACAGGATTGAATTTAGAAGGTTGTGATCCTTTTTACGCAGATCTGTCCTCATAGACCATTCTGAAAGAAAGAAAATCTTCATTGTGAAATGCGTTGTTAAAATTGTGATAATGAACAAACCCAGATCTATTCAAATTGTTAAATGCGTTTGTTTCTTTTTCTGAACACTGACTAAGTAGCTTAACATGCGTTATTCAACTTTTTTTACGCTACTGTCAACCGGCGAGATCGCGATGATTTCAGAGTAACATTCATGCGTCGTTTAGCGTAACTTGCGGGGTATTTTTATGCTCTTGGTGCCCAGCGGGAATGCGATGATTTCATGAATCATTTCGGCTGTAATCTTATATAATGTATGCTCGTTGCACCCGAAGGGATTAAAGATGCGTTGTTCATTTTCTTCCGAAAATCTCCGCGTTCTAAAAAAATAAGCGACAGGATTGAATTTAGAAGGTTGTGATCCTTTTTACGCAAATCTGTTACTCGTAGACCATTTGAAAGAAAGAAAAATCTTCATTGTGAAATGCATTGTTAAAATTGTGATAATGAACAAACCCAGATCTATTCAAATTGTTCAATACGTGTGTTTTTTCTTCTGAACACCGATTAAGTAGTTAAACATGCGTTATTCAACTATTTTTACGCTGCTGTCATCCGGCGAGATCGCGATGATTTCAGAGTAACATTCGTGCGTCGTTTACCGTTATTATTCAACTATTTTTACGCTACTGTCACCAGGCGAGATCGCGATTTCATTAATTATTTCGGCTATAATCATACACTCGTATTTGCTAACCAGCAAAAGAACTGGAAGTCGGGACTACAAATGGAAAGGGTATAATGTTGAGTTGCACACGTACGCATTCCAATTTCCATATTTGCCACTAGTGTCGCTACATGAAAAGTTTTTGAGTGCGTTATCTTTTTTCCCTTGTTGCGCTGTGGTCTGACCTATAACATTACGCACGCGTGTGATCTCGCGAAAAAGAAAATCGAGTGATCATGTTTAATAATTTAGTAGGAACATGGAATGGTATTAATGTAGTTTTTTTTTTTGCGTGGTTTAAAAGAAAACAAGGAAGGAACCGTTCTCTGCAAAACGGGAAAAAGACATGGATAGCGTGAATTCGATTTTCAATGTTTCATCTGTCTCGTGTTTGAAAAGCGGCAAGTCAAGAAATGGTACCTCGTTATATCCGATCAAATTTCTTATGTTTTTCTTTATCATGATGTGCCGAAAATGTCCTCGTTATAACCGGAATCTCGTTATAACCGAACTCGTTATAACCGATTCGTTCTGCCATAGGTTTACACGCAAAGGAAAACGGGACCGACGCGATCACCACGTTATAAGCGGTTCCTCGTTATAACCGTACTCGTTATAACGGGGTTTCACTGTACTCCCTCGCACGGGCCCGTGCGAGTGTGGCGCACGGACCCGTGCAGCTCTGCCGCACGGACCCGTGCGGCTTTGGGGTGCGATTTCGCACGGCCCCGTGCCGCCAGTGCTTGGTTCCCGCATGATCCCATCCGCATAATGCCAACCTCCCTGGTTCCCGCAGTGCTTACATGGTACATGTACAGTACGTGTGTGTTTAAATATCAGGCGTGTACCGCGTGCGAGTCCATGCGCCATTCCCCTCGGCATAATTATGAAATGAGACGATTCCCGACAATACCAGTGCGTACAAGGGTTGTTATTTGCGCATTGCCAGTCAGTTGGCAAGCCGAAAACCCCGTCTAGAATATCCAAGTTCTCGCACGCGTGACCACGAGTTGACCCCGCAGAAGATGATCAGTGAATTACGTTTTCACATGATTTTTTTTTATTTTTTTTTTATTTGACAGGTTAAGGTTAGAACCTGAATGCAATACTGTTCAAATTTTCCACGAACGACATGAAAGACCATCAACTTCGTGCATGGCTATTACATTGTATTCATTACCGATGTACCGGCACCGGAAATTATGGGTTCACGTACTCGTCTAAAATTCTCCCACAAGTCTTCTTTTTCATCGTAGGGCACCAACGAACGTATATAGTAACATGTAAACGGAAGATTATGTAAGATGATACCTACAAGGTGTGACGTGCGTGATGATTAGATGGGTCAACAGCCAGCTGAAATCATAGGGATATCGGGATATCATGCCTTTACTCTGCACGAAATCGCGAAAATATCGTACTGTCCCACATATAGAAATTGACGTTTTCTGGATGCCCTTGTTTGTGTGTTATGAGCGACCCCAGCGTAACTGACATGGTCAATTCTAAGCGTCTACTAGCTGTGATATACTGTACTTGTGTCTGTCGTTGGGCATTATGTACAAGTAGCCTACTGCCTCTTTCTTGGCCTCTCTCTCTCTCTTTCTCTCTCTCTCTCTTTCTTCGATTGTTTGTCTTCCCTTGATCTTGTAATTCATAATACATTGTATGTTTATTTGGTTTGTTTTTGTCAATCCTGATGATTTCTTCGACTGGAAGTGCTGTCTGATTCTCAGTTTCTTTCTCCACGGTGAAAATCCAATTGAATTCCCACTGAAAATAATGCCACCAATCATTCAGTCCACTCTCTCTCAATTCAAAGCATCCTAGGCATACACTCAATTACCAGTATACTATAACTACTAGTTATACCGTTCACTTCCGTGAACACAGTTACATTACCCGTATATCGAAATTCCGCTTTCATTATCCACTCTGTTATTGTTTTTTTGTTTTGTTTGTTTTTTCTCAGTGAAAACAACATTTTGACGTAGCAAAAGAAAACTGCTGATCCCAAGGACTGGTACTATGGGAGGCCATTGTATCTATTCTCACTACATTAGTAGGCCTACATATGAAACTAGGCAAAGAACCTTTGATACATCATTACACATACCTTTATCATTATTTAGTAAAATACCAGTACATTCTTTTTCATTATCATTATTAATAACAGAGAAAGGAGCACAATCGACGAGTTGTTTTCCTTTATAAATGTATATACATACACGTGTATCCATATATTTATTACATGTAGGTGTTGAAAGAACTACATTGTAGTAAAGTTTCAAGGTATCCATCAATCTTCATGGCAATGTATCATACCATAACACATAACAAAAATATGTACAGTATGTTACCAAAAGTAAGAGCTGTATAAGCAGTTTTTCTTACTCTTTAGCAGCATAGTCAAATGTGGTTTATACTATTTTATTCATTAATTTATTTACTCATCTATGTATTTATTCATTCATTTATTTTTGTTGATTAATTTTTTGGTGGTGGCCTTGGTCTCAGTCTCCAGCTAAGTCACATGTAAGACCCTTATGCAATTAAGGTACAACTGTCGGCGATCTTGTGAGTAGGAATGCGAGTAGGAACAGTCTGTCTCGACTACGACAGTGATGTACAGTGAACATTAAAAAAAAAAAAAAAAAAAAATATATATATATATATATATATATATATACACCGTGTATATATTCGTCTGGTGCAGCTCATGTAAAAGGCAAAGGCATGTACCAGCTAGTTTGAACAATTGCAGAGCTACACTGTGTCAAGCAGATCTATGCAAATAATTTGCCATCAAGTTTTCACACTGGCAATAAACTACACTATATCATGTTACACAAACAGGATTCTGAATATTGCTTGAATATTTGTAAGTGAAAAATAAAGCTAGAATATCACAAATGCTTTTGAGGCAATACCATGTAAATTACAACATTGTACATGCCATCTGCACTTTTGGCAAGGTTTTACTTAATTGAGACAGAGATAACTTCAATAACAGTCCAAACTGCATAAAGGTTTGAGGGGGTACAAATGCCCTTGAGTACTCTGAAGGCAGGTATGTGTATCTACTAGTACAGTGTATTCACATCCCCAAGGTTACACATATACATCAAATAGAGGGTCACATAAACCAACAGCTGCAAAAGAAATTTGAAGATGTGCATGACTACATATGAAGTGTATTTACTGTAAACAAAATAAAACATGTTCAAAAAATATGAACTTCATCAACAGTCCAAACAGCAAAGAATTTTTGAAGGTGTTGTCTGTAATATGAAGCATGCTTATTGGAAACAAAACGGATATAACTTTGAATACACTTCAAAACATCGATAATTACTAGAAATCAAAGGAGAAAAATTTCAGTACAATTGACCCTTATACGTGTAGCACCTGGCAAAATATTTATGTAAAGAAATCTTTCATCCCAACTTTACCATTATACTGTACACAATCTTATCTGAAATGTCCATAGGCAATCTAATTGTCCAAACATCTGTATTAACTGAATACACATGTACTGTTAAAGTGAAAATTTTGCGGTTCGAAATGTACACGCTTTTCGCGCAACCAGAAACTAGCGCGAAAATAAAAGCATGCAAATATTTTTGCTTGCCATATGTTTCTGTGCCTGATGTCCCGATTCCACAGATTTAAAAACACGTGAAGCTCTTCTTATCCGGCCAAATGCGAACAATATGTCGCTAAAAAATATATATCCACTTTTACAGTATCAGTACATGTGGACAAGCAGTATCAGACAAATTAAAAATACATGTATACATGTATACAATAAATGTGTGTCATTTTTTTCATGGACCTTATGAATAAGTGAATGATATTCGACCCCGTTACCAGTAACAACACTCGACTTGTGGAGTATTAATTGGCCTACATGACTGATAAGAACAAGTTCGTTCATGCGAACATACAGGCAGATTTGGTGGAAACTTTTTGTACACATTTGCACATGTAATGTATTATCATCTGTCTAACTGCTGTGTCAGAATCTTCATTTTCCTTATCCCTTCTTGACCGTTCAATTCCTTTTGGTGACAGGCCTTGTGTATTTACCTGTTAAAAAACAGAATTCTTACATCTTTGAAACCTCTTCTGAAATGGGTCAGAACCCAGATATCAACAATACAAGATGAATACTCACTAAACCTCTTATAGTGCTTCATTGGTGATGTACAAACATACCTTCAGCGGCAATTAAGACATGCCCCCTGTTGAGTATTGGCTGGAAGTGCAGCTACTACTTCATATACAGTAATGTACTCGCTTTCGTAACGTTTATCAAGGATATCATAGTTCCATGCATTGAATATCTGTAATGGTCGAACTTCACATTTACTACAACACCCTTTTGCTTTTCAAAGGACATAAATGTACCATCGTCTTTACTAAAAATTTGAAAAAAAAAGTAAAATAAATGTTCTTGTAAAGATGAATGAAGAATTAAGTTGATAGAACATATATGTTTTATCAATTTCATTCTTCTTGTTGTATCATACCACATATTTAGCACCTTTGTGAGGTAGATTATCGTGATCACATACTGTTCATGGCCGGTGCAGCCATGGGGGCCGTGGGGGCTCAGTTTTTGTGCACCATACAGAAGGTGTCAGCACTTTGGGCCCCACACTTTTTTCAACCCGGAAATAGGTACCGGTAAGTGGCACTAAGAAAAATATAGATACACCTTGAAGTATGGTGGTGGTAAGGTTATGTTCTTTCTCTGAATAGCTTTTTCTTGCTTGTCAGGCGAAAACACCTGGAAGTGGACTGGTAGAGATGAGCCGAGGACCTTTTTTTTTTTTTTTTTCGCTTGTCAGCCGAAAAAAACGGAAGTGGATGGTAAGAAAAGATGTTGTGTTTTTTTTTTGTTATCTTGTTGTTGGTTGTTTTTTTTTTTCCTGCTTGCTAGCTCATGAAACCCGGAAGTGGGCCCCCACACTTTTTTGAAAATGCTGTGCCGGCCATGCTGTTCTAGGTTTTTCAATGAACTGACAAAGTCTCTTAATCAATGTTTCTATTCTTGTTAGAAAGTCATTAAGCGCTTGCAACAACAGTGCTCTACGGTACTTGATAAAATCTGTCAGAGATTGAATGGTGTTCATCCAGGGAAACAAAATATAGCAGTGTGCAATATGATAAGTAGATCTTCTCGTTTATGTCCTGCAGGTTATCCTGGAGGCCATAAAGAGGAGAATCATCATAAATATGCACGGTCAGGTACCGGTACTGTACTGTGGTAACCGCAGCAGCGACCCCAACGCTACTGGTTACGACGCCCCGCGCCGGGGTTAGTACTGGGGATACCTACATGCAAGTGTACAATGCGACACAAATAGAGAAAGGATTAGAAAATGCATAACAATTTTTCCAACCATTACTCAAAATTAATCATAATTAGATGATATTCTAAACCATTATTCATAATAACATGTCCCTAACATTATGTTGGAGTAAACCCCAATTCAAGCAGAGGCAACTACAGACAGACATTGTACAATGTACATGTACTAAACATGTACACGTACTATACACACATTTACCTACAAGGAGTGTGATCTGAGAATTATCAATCTTAACATATTTTTTTTTTATCTCAGTGTCATTGACAGCAAAAAAACAATCAAACAAACAAAAGTAATAATTGATAACTCAGCTCACACGCCTTGTAATTGAAACCTCTACCAGAATAATTCAGACTACACTCTCTTAAACCTAATTGTCACAAGTGTGGAAGACTCTACATCTCTATGATTTACTGCAAATATACCGGGTACTTAAAAATTAAAATATGAAAAATTAAAAAAGCCCACCCAGTTCTCAGTCACTATACGTCCATTGCAACAGGGACAGCACTCGATGATTTCCTGAAAATTATCTATACCGTTAGTCAGGGCACCAGCTTGCCACGTCTACAGGTAGGACCCAGGTTTCGACACCCAGCAGATAATTCTTATTAAATTTTATACTCAATACAAACGTCTGACTTCAACAATCAACAAAGTTATCAATCACATTTCTAGTTTTTATAAACCCTGTTTGTCACTTGTCATCCTAATCCGATGGTGGAATATTTAGGGGAAAAGCAACACAGTGTCAGCAGAAATGCTGATATCAGCCATTTTTAGGGGTTCAAAACAATATGATGCATTTTGTATGACAACGCCATAAAATGAAATTCACTCATGACCATTATTTTACTTTAGTATCAATTTGTTTGCCATATCCTGATGTTTGATTTCTGTAATCGCCTTAAGCAATTGCATGACTGAAATTCGTAATTAATGAGCAAACTTGTAGAAGGCGTTGGCTTTGAGAATGTGGCACCAGATTTCGACAATGAAACAACAAGTTCTTGCGCTGGTGTGATTGCTGGTTTGCGTTTACAATGTAGTGTATGCGTACTGTATGCACCATGTGTTTTATGTGTGATGCGTGCTGCATGATTGTGTCGAAAAATGATGCTGGGCGTCGAAATCTGATGCCAGCGACAGCGTGACGGAAATCGCTTAAAATTGAACAGGAGCGCATTCAAATGGGAATTTGTTTAAGGCATATCATTATTGGCCTTTTAAATAGCTCAATTTCATATCGAAATTCTCAGGTAAAACGGTGCAGTTTTGATGGTAAACAAGGAAATGTGCTAAAGTGTCGAAAACTAACTACGACCAGCAGCCCCATACGCATCTACGCTGTGCATAGAATGGGCTGCCGGTCGCAGTTACGAAAACTGGCACCCTAGCTGTATACTAGTATACAGCGGCAGCGTAATTCTGATCATTCTTTCTTAGTATAGGTGATCCCGGTGAGCCGTAAAATCCAATCCATAATCTCAGGGCCGCCAACATTGGAAACTAGTAGTAGATCTAGTTGTAGTTCAGTGTTAGACTCCCATGCTATAATTTGGGTGTCAAAATGAGTGAGATCAATAGAAATGCATGCAAATGAAATGAAGCTTTAGACGTGTAAACTGATGAGTAGTCAGTCTGAGGATGATGAGGTGAGTGAGCTGTGAGAAAGGACCAAAATGAGCCGAGTTGAGCGAGTCTCACTCTCAATGTGAGTGAGAGTTGCAGTTGGCATGAAATCTAACCTACTAGTACATCTTTGTACACTGTACGGCTAATGAGCAGCGCTAAAGTAATTGTAAATTAGATGTTCGGTCATGCCATCGCCACATAGATTACACATGTATGCAAATATCACACATGATGTCCCCTGTCCCCCTATTCCCACATCCTGTCCCCCTATTCCCAATAATAGGCCTACTGGCAATAGTCAATTCTGATGTGGGATGAGCAGTAATTAGGCGTACCAGCCGGCCTGTCTGCCTTGTCTTTTTTTTTTTTTTTGAACTGACGATACAGTGTAGATGAGGATAGACCTGGAAGCTCGACTGCTGCTATACAGCAATCTTCCAGTATCTTCGGTAAAGGTAGTAGGTAAATGATCACGGGCATGGCACCACGGGCCACGGCCATCGCCGGCCACGCGGAGTTTCATTTGACGAATTAGCAACGCTAATTTCAATGTATGGGACTACCTCCGCACAAATCGTCATCATCAGCAGCAGCACGGATAACTACAATACACAGCAACAGAACGAAAGTTCCATTACGCTGTGGTCAGGTGGAGATTTGACTTACAACTTATTTTAAGCGGCTTTGAATTTATCTGTGGATGGCATTGATGTATCATAGCAAAGGGCAGATCTGATCCAGAGTCCCGTATGGTTTGCTAACGGTGCATTTGCGGTCAGTCCTAAAGTCGACCCGCCTTTTGTTTTAGACGGCACAGATTGGGGACCCGTAACTCTTTCAGTCACTGCTGAAAGAGCTAGGAGACTACTACAGTGTATGATGTCACATGCGTATTAACTATCCATGAGGAAAATAAAAAGAAAATTTCACAAACTTTTTGAGTAAAGTTCACATTTCTTCAACATGCTACTGACGTATGTTAAGGGTAGTATTACAAGCTAGTACAGTTCGGAGTTCCACTCTGCGCATGAGCAGAAAAAAGGTCATTCGGACCAACAGGCACGTTGGTTTTTTAAAGTCACTGGGATAAGCGTCTGTGATGTATTATTATGTATAATGATTATTCATGTAATCCGTATGAATGCTGCTTACCAGCACATCCACCTGACAGCAAAAGTGGTATTTGGCAATATCGATAGAAAGAGGTTGTTCTTACATTCAATGTAAGATAATGAAACGGATGCTTTCCCAAGTGTTAATTGACGGATCATTCTGGCCATCTGGTCTATGCGAGTTCATTCTTTGTTTAAGCAGGATTGATGAATACCATAAATCGTTGCGTAAAGCTTATGCATTATGTCGCTCTGAAAACGAGTGAAGAGCCCCTTAACCGACTGAGAAAAAAGAAAGGTCATTCGGACCAATGTGCCCATAAGCTAACTCCGAAATGGCTTATTCCCCCTGCCTTCTGAAAGAGAGAAGTTGAGTGTTGTTTTGTTATGCGAGAAAAATGGAAATATGTTGAATTTTCTTTATTCTTTCTTTATATTGTTGCACTCATGTGACATCGCAAGCTATAGTTGTCTTTTCATCCAGCCGTGACTGAGCAGAAACTTCAAAAATTCATAACTTTTGAACGGATTATCTTTGTATCGTTGTACTCATGTGACATCACAAGCTATAGTTGTCTTTTCATGCAGCCGTGACTGAGCAGAAACTTCAAAAAGTCATAACTTTTGAACGGATTATCTTTGTATCGTTGTACTCATGTGACATCACAAGCTATAGTTGTCTTTTCATCCAGCCGTGACTGAGCAGAAACTTAAAAAATTCATAACTTTTGAACGGATTATCTGATTTTGCTCAAACTCTCACTGATGTGTTCTACTATTATTGCTGCATTGTTCACTCAATCCACATGCCTATGAAGGTGAACTTGTCCTTTAACTTTTGTACCTGCTATAATGGGAGCTGCTTTTGTTCCTCGAAGCGAGAGGGTCAGCTTTCTTCTGGTGGTCAAGTCTTTTATGCTTTTTCATCTTGATGAATTTCACTAATCGTCCCCGATGCTATAACACAAAAGAAGAAAACGTTTTGTTCTTGTCTATGCGTGACACGCGTACATTGAACAGAGCAGAGAAAGGACCCTTGAACTATGCCGCCAGTGAGGTGGTACCACACGCACAATGTATATTCCCCAGCTGTGTGTTCGTGTGTTGTTGTCGTCAGTGTTCGTCTCCTAAGTTCGAAGAATAACTGAAGTCATTTAGACATGTAATCGATCAGGGTAACATAATATTATGGCATTAGTATAGAGAGTTGAAGATTGTAGGCCTAGTTATTTCGCTAGGCTAAGTATCAGAATAAGGCCATAGGCAGTGTTCGCACCAGCAATAAGTGTATGCACTATTAAAAATCAACGCTGGTTTTCACCCAAAGCCGATTTGGCTCACACTTACTATAAAACACTTGAAATAATGTGTGTGTATGTACACGTATATGCATATGCATTACTATACATGTATGTGTACATCGTCCATTGTGTTGGACTTGGAATAGCTTTATAAGAAGAGGAAATCTCGAGTAAGGCATTAATTTTGTAGTTCCAGAAAAGTTTTCAATAACAAAACTTTCTAGAAGGCTGGACGCGAATGACGGCTTTCAGAGGCGTAAACCCGCCTTCATACAATGTATCGCAAAGGGCTTTCTTTTAGTGAGGGTTAGGTAATATCATTAAGATTGTGTCATTTATTTATTTATTTATTCATTTATTAAGTCTTCTTTAAAAGCAGGTCAAGTAGTCCCATTCAGTGCCACAAAGGCCTGCTTTACAAGGGAGTCCTGTGTCGCTGTACATCGCAACATTACATGTGCACACACGTGGGTAAATTTAACAAAACGAACACACTATAGTAAATGGGATACGGCTAAATAGCAATCGGTTTGTAAGAACATAAAACACATAGGAAAGAACATAAAACGAGCAGAGGAAAAAGATATATTCAAAGTTCATACACTTTGCTAGTGCAAAGGGTTCATATCAAATGAGACTTGAGAGATTGATGTTGGCGTACACGATTCTTAAATGTTTGCAATGAGGAGGCTTTTTGAATAAAAATGGGTAACTCATTGAATAATTGTTACTTGCAGCACGTGATAGAACATTTCTTTATTCATATTCATGATTAAGTTTGGGTATATGTAATTGGCAAAAAAGGTATGAAAATATCAAGATTAGTGGCAGAGTCAAGTCAAGAGAATAAGATGAGATCCAGTCTCACGAAAAGCGAACAAAGTAAAGAAGGTTTCAAAGAAAAATAATTTGCGTATATAATGTATGCCCCCCTTTTTTTTCATTTGTGCACACTGAACATTGTTATATCTGTCGAAATCATTGATGAATACTTGTGCTGGCTAGGCATATTGTATTTCAAGAAGGATTCATATTCAAATGGAAGTATTGTCTTGGACAAAGCGCACGTATACATTGGACTGTACATGTAACTTCTCGACGGAACGGAGTGTATAAGAGAGATTCTTGTTTCCTCTCATTTTTTAGAGGGGCAATCCTGACAATTTTCTCAATTTCACATCATGTATGTACATAAATGAACAGATCAATGTGATCCTTGAGCAGATGAGCCTATACTTGGAAAAACAAAAACAAAACAAACCCTAACAAATTACAATGAACAATGTGGGTGACGTATAGACTATAGGCAGATAGGGATGTCTTCGCGCAATTCCGAAATGAGAACGCCTGTTCTATGTGTGATTATGATATGCATGAGAAAACTGAAAAACTCGGTTCCTAGCTGAAGTGTCATGTATCCAAAACTAAAAACTAAAACTGCAGTTAATATTTGTATGCCATTACCTTATTGAATGAGCTTATGAAAGAGTGTGGAATACTGACAGACGTGAACAGCGTCATCTCCGCATATAATGGCAAATGCATGTGTTGCGTTGTTGTTGTGTTGGTGTTTTCTTATTCTTGTTTTACCAATTTTGACACTTTGGGGTTTGCCGTTCCGCGTTCCACTGTACAGGATTACATCGTTTTGTAGTGTGCCATAAAGCTTGTTCTTTCATTTTAAAATTTGTGAATGTGCTTGTGTGTGTGTGTGTGTGTGTGTGTGTGTGTGTGTGTGTGTGTGTATGTGTGTGTGTGTGTGTGTATGTGTGTTTTTTCGACTGGAAATACAGGTCCTACACAATTATTCGTCATACTTTTAAAGCTTGAAAATCATTCTCAATGATTTTAGAACGCTAAACAGTATCAACTGGTGCGCTATACCGCTATCGGGAAAATTTCCCAAGTCAGAAAATAGCGCGCTATCTCGAAACATCGGGCTGATGTGAAAACGCCTAGTGTTATCTGATATATAGTTTATGAATTATTAAGAATCACGAGTGGAAGATGTTTTCTGAAACACCTAGTACAAGTTTCCAATACAGGCACGACAGGCGCACTAGGCAGAAACCCTTGTGTGTAGTAAAATCTGTGTGCGCCAAGACTATTACACGCACCACTGCACTACAGCCGCTCCCAACAAGAAAGAGATAAGATACAATGCACGGTAAACATGATAATAGGCATGAATGTTTATTGATTCATTGAGCTATTAAACATTTTGAATAAGAGTGCACATTTTCCAGAACGACTGAAATCTAAATCTTGCGTAAGCTAATTTTTAATTGAATTCATCGACCCTTGCAGGTTATAGTTGATCATGTGTCTAAGCTCCTTGATGGGCCCATTTGCAAGTATTTTGCTGACATTTTAAAAACTTCAAGTTTGAATCAATCTGTATAATGATGAAAGTGCTAATAACCTACATACGTACGTCTGTAGGATAAGGATGTAGGCTTGTAAGGTGATCTTTGTTTGATTGTTTGATATAATACTATTTATTTTCTGCAAATCAGCATACCTAACTTACATAAGCAGTAACATATTGGAAATAAATGATTATACAAAGTAAATTTAATACAGAGTCGTTTGACTTGCATAAACAATGGTAATAAAAGAAAATTAATGATTTGATTTACTATACAGTATGCATGTCTATGTAGCGGTGATTACAATAACAATGTAGTTAGGAAGCGGTTATGCAGAGGGCCGTCATTCCTTCCGCAATTCTCTGGGTGCTTACATGAAACAGGGAGGCGATTTCCTCTCACCTCCCTGCATGAAACGAGACCTTTTTGTCCGTCGATAAGAGGCAGACAGGTTGGTAATCCAGCTGTGAAGGTAGTCAAGCGGTACATGGCATCCCCCTTTCCACGGTCAACTATAACAGTCATGTGCCAATGAACGATGGAAATATCGATCGGGTGCGAGGTATGAATAGAGCGTGCGCTGATGAGCCCACAGAATCTTTTGTTCTACACAAAACCAGGTACCTGAAAGAGGTGACTGGGGAACTAAAAGCGAACCCACATATTATCTAACTGATCTCAGCCTTGATCGCTATGTGCATGTTCGTACGAGTTCACAGCAGAACAAGCAAACAACTAAATCAGGAGAAGGCACATAATACTGTGAAACACGCAATTTTCAAACAGAAAGAGAACAAATGCTAATAGAATTAACTCTAATTTTTTTATTAAACCCACTTTTCTGAGCATTAAAACACAAAGAAACATGACTTTAGGCCACTAAAGCAGGCACCCTTGTCTTCATTTTGGGAACCTGGTAAACCAGGTTACCGTATATCAGTTGCTCCCACGGGAACCTGCCTTACCAGGTTCCAGTTATTCTTCCCTGAAAAGATGACCTACCCGAGCAAAAAAATAGTTACGTATACTAGATTCATTCGATACAAATTCGATACAAATTCTGCGAAGAATGTTCGTGCAGGTGCTTGAAAGTGCACCAAGCTCCTCGGAATAATAGAATTGGTTTGCTGGAAGAGGGGACGGATGTGCGATGTTGCTATCAGGGGTATAACATTAGTCATATGAATTTTTTGTTTTTAGTTCGTATTTGAGATAAACTGCAGTAAAATGCACTTCTTAAGTTTGTTTGAATGAAAACAAGAGGCACAGTGACAACTGTTTCAACTCCTCAAGAAGAGTGTTCCATGTATCCTGACCGTGATGTCTGATCGACTTTTGAACAAGTAATTCATTTTTAGATAAGTGAGCCTATGATATTGTATGAATCATCGTAGTTGGGTTAATCGAACTTGATGTGAACTTGGTAGTAGGTGCCAAACATTAAGAGGTGAATAAACAATTATGTGAACTTGCAGTCATAAACATGTCAGAAAGAATGTCAACTGTGTTGTGAAAGCATACAGAAAATGTTGAGAAAACTAGAATTTGGGGTCATAGAGTAAACTATAATTTGGACTCATATAGTCATTGGGCCTATTAATCAAGATCGGAATTTTAACTGTACAATCTTGTATAAAGTCTCCATGCCATCGCATAATTATTAATTATGAAAGAAGGGGTTGTTTGACACATGGATTAATAATGCATGCCAAGGGCCAATAAAACTATATTTCCTACATGAAAGGAAGACTAATGTGACCATGAAAAAAAAAAAAACAATGATTCGAATTCTGTTGAATGCCACTCATTTGAACTGTTTTATGTGAATGGAGTGTATACCAATTTACCTCCAGAATAAATCATCAAGTAACTCTTTTATAAAGAGGTTCATTGAAAGAGAGGTTGAAAATGGAGGAAAAATGTTTGTCTTAGGTAGGCCTATGTGATAATAAAGAGCAGATTATAACTGAAGTGAGAGCTAGATTAGAGAAAAACGAAATAAAAAGAAATTAGAGATGGGGAGTAGAAGAGATAAAAAATGTAAACAGATAGAGAGTAATTCAAGGAGTTAAAAATTGGGAGACAAAAATTAGTCGCAGAGAAGTAAAAAGAAAAAAGGTTTGGTAGAAGAGAGAGAGAGAAAGAGAGAGAGAGAGAGGGTGAGAGCTCTTTAAGCTTTTATAGTTTAGTCAGAGTTGCGGGTGTGTTTTACCATGGACTGATTTTCTAAATTATCTCCCTGAAGCAAGCTTCGGCTCAATACATGAAATAATTATAATTAATAGCGTCAGGTGATAGGAGATTTTTCGCCCCATGAAGTACAAAGTCTTATGTAACAGATCAAACCACCACGTGGCTTTCTACGAAGGTTAACCTTTAGGTCAGGGGCGGTCAGACCATGGGTCAGTTCCATCGTCGGACCAGGGAGGTCCACCTCCCTGGTCGGACCATGATGTAGGTAGCGCAATGGTGAGACAGGCAGCCCAGATTGAACGTGTCAATCACCGTTGCCATGACAATCCTCTCAGAGCGGAGCTCCGCCTAATAAGCGTGAAAAAGGTGTATATGGGCTCAGTATCTCGTCCCACCTCCCTGCTCAGAGTAGTCTGGTTTCCAGACCCTTTGCCAACTGGACTCCGCGGCGACGAAGTCGCCGCCTTTGCCGAAGGCAACAAAAACAACTTAAACTATACTAGTTTTCGACGTTGAGGGCGTCAATATCATGAATAGCGAAAAAGTACTAAAGTATGGGCAGAGGGTCTGAAAGTGTGGCACAAGGCGTTTTTTTTTAATGAGGGTTACGTTATATCAATTAGTGGCAGAGTCAGGTCAAGAGCTAGAATAATTATGTTTTTCAGATGCCGATAGCCTACGACAGTTTTGATTATCGTAACCATCTCGTGAGGTTGTTCTTTACAGGTTAGTTCCCCCGTCAGCGCAATGGAACAATGCAGGGTTAGTAATAATCCGATACACCGGAAGCGAGATACATGTAAAAGTTGTATGACAAAGAAGCATAATTATGACATGATTGTGCTTCATCATCAGACAGTGCAAAACTAGGCTGCGAAACAAAACCACACCATACATAACGGTATTCAATGCATCGATCGGCAAATCGTTCCAACCGCCATGATGGATGTTTATTTACCCATATTCCCACAATGCACTACCCGTAAGCCGACTTACCAACATCCAGTCAACATCCAACAATTAAGCAATTACACATGCACGCGAATGTTATGGTGAAGTAACCAGTCGTAAGTCGGATTTTCCCGAGGTATTTGTTCGTTTGTTTGTCTGTACGATACTCGCAGGTTACTGATCATTATCAAAGGGGCATGTTGGTCCATAAGTCATCACATGAAACGTTTTAAATCCACATATGACTTCGCTCTCTTCTTGCAATCTAGTAGTTGTCAGTATTTTGCCAAGATTACAAAACTTTCGAGACGGAAACTGTTGATATACAGACCTATCCTGCAGCGACGATTTTTTTTTTCTTCTGCTTACGACAATGTGTAAGCTCTACATATATTTCAAGGCTTTGGGGGAATATCAGAAAGGACAATGAATGTGTGCGTGTGTGTGTGTTTTTTTTTTTTCAAGAGAGGCAAAAACAGTAAAAGTACTAATACATCATACTGATAATGTAACAATATGGAACATCCCTGCACATTTATTATTACTTGTTGAGTCATCATCAACATCATCATCACAAATAGTTCCCGTAATGCAATTGTACAGTAGCTTTTCTCTGTTGTTGTTGTTGTTGTTGTCATTATTACCATAATTATTTCTACACTGTTCAAGTTATTGAAGTGATAAAGACACACATACAACCGCACACAACACATTTTCCAAAATCTTTTCAAGGAAAGATACATGTACGCACGGTGATGGTACTACATATTTTTAGAAAGATTGGCAACGATCTCTGCAATGTAGAAAATCGTTCATTTTTGGACAGGCATGAGTGTTTACATGTAATACGCAGTTGCACACACTTGTAAGGGCTTTCGTTGTACAATGTACAGTGTGTACATCGTATCGTCTTCTCGCGATCGCTTGCAGGCAAACAGGCATGGGCACGGAGCCACACGCAGGCGCACACATACTAGTAGTCATGATCATGAGCACACACTTACAAAGGGGATATTATTATTTACAATGCATGCACGCACGGCCCCCAATGGATTCGCATGGAGGATGCTAGTTCACTACCTGGACTGCCTTCGTATACGGTGTGTACTAGTATGGTGTGTATGGTATGAGCAATATCGCACACGGAAATACCGTCGTTGAGGGCGTGTAGTATAAGGAGAGACCCCGTGCAGATCTTTTTTTTTTTCCGAGGGCAGCAATTAGGCCCCCCAACCCCCCCCCAAAAAAAAAAAAAAAAAATTGTTGTATTGTCGTAACACACCCGACCCTACTTAATTTCTTTATTATTATTTTTTTTTGCTATCGATATCAAGTATCTTGTTGATTGCGATCACGATCGCAAAAACCCGGAAGTGGAAAAGGCTCTGGGGACATCGGATGTACGAGGAAGAGATCTTAGTCCATGGGCCAAGACCCGAAAAATGGGTTGTTGGTACCATCTGAGGTGGCACAACCTTTTTGGTGTCAGTTTGTTTGTCGGGCATAGATATGCTTATCAAGCTATGATAGCATTTCCAAATGAGTAGCTTAGTCATAATAAATGAATTTTTAACCAATTTGGTCTCGTTTTTATATCCCTATACTTCTGAATCGAAACTAAACCGCTATACAAAGAAGAGCACTGCCTTCTGTATGTCCACAGGTGTTCTGTTGTAAACGCGGTGCGCTTAGTCTTTATTCAAGGCAGCGAAGGGAATATCCAAAGGGTTATGACGTCCACAGCTGTCACGCGGTGCGCTTAGTCTTTATCTAGACCAATGTAGGCCTACCGTTATCATATCTAAAGTTCCTCATAAAAGGGATTATCTATACTGTTTTTATACCACCCTAGCAATAAATACATCAGTTTTAAACAAAAATCACTCTGTTCATTTACAATATCATTCATTATAATGTATCATAGTGTACCGGTACATTGTTTTTGCATTATCTTATATTGTTGGAGCGAAATAAAGCGACATTGGCGTGGTATCAGCGTTTTCACCGTAGCGTTTTCGCCGGAAAATGATAAATAATTGAAAGATACGGTAAAATTCACGAGAAATTGCTTTTGTTGTTGTTGTTGCTTTTAGATAATGGGATATACACTGTATCATACGCTTTGGATATTCCCTTCGCCGTCTAGAATAAGGACTAAGCGCTGTGGACATCATAACCTTTGGATATTCCCTTCGCTGCCTTGAATAAAGACTAAGCGCACCGCGTTTACAACAGAACACCTGTGAACATACCATAGAGCATGCATTTTACAGCTCTATGGAACATACAGAAGACAGTGCTCTTCTTTGTAAAGCGGTTAGTTTCGATTCAGAAGTACAGGGATATAACAACGAGACCAAATTGATTAAAAATTCATTTACTATGACTAAGCTACTCATTTGGAAATGCTATCATAGCTTGATAAGCATATCTATGCCCGATAAACAAAATGACACCAAAAAGGTTTTGCCACCTCAGATGGTACCAATATCTGGCCTGGCCCATGGACTAATCTAGCTTGCGACTCGACTCGCATAGCCTCGCTTGATCAGTACTAAGTACTAGTATGTCATCTGTTTCCCACACGGACATATATATAATACGCGAAGTTGTTGTTGTTGTCGCGACCTTATGTATTTCCTGTTTTATTCCGGCGTTGCTGGTTTGTCTATCTCCTCCCGAGCCGTCGGCTCCGGGCAGCTGCGACCGGTGCCGTCGGCCGCAGGAGAGTATCCTGCATCGAATGGCGCGGGTTTCGTCCCCTCTCAGCCTCCGTGTCGACGTCGAGGATGAAAAAGAAAAATTAATTAGATAGATGCATAATGCATTTTTGTGCGTGACGAAAGAGCCGAGCGTTTTAATATTCACCAATCCTGCGCTGGACTCCTACTTTCTCGATAGTGCATCTTTTAGCTTGCAGAGACAGTGGGATACTAAAGATAATGGGTGCAGCGAAATTTCTGACATCTTCCGGCGGACACGCAGGCATGCACACACGTACTCTCGGGTGGGTACGGTATGCCAGTGTGTGGCCTGCGCCTGTGTATGTATTGACGATGGTTACACGAAACACTATCTGGGTGCGCGTGATATGTACACTCATTATGGTATAATACACGGCGCGGTCATACAAGTACAAGGGCATTTACGTACAGCGACGTTCGCCATTATTGGCGTGCCCAAATGAAAACAACGAACGCTGTTATTTTATTGTATTTTGCACAACTGCAGGATACTATGCAGCTCAGGTATGTCATTTTGTTCACTCTCAAGTCGGGTATCATTGTACTCAGACTGTTCAGGACGGCTAAATATCCACTTAAATTTTGTCCTTGCCGATCAGAATACACGCGCCGCTGTTCTTTCGTTTACTGCATGCATGCATGGCTGCTGTAAACATGAATATTCATGAGACAAGCGGACGCGGGGGAAACCCTCGCTTTGCTGACCGCCAATTTTTGAAGTTACAAGTGGACATCAAATGTGTGGTTCTATGGTGCATCAAACCAAGTTTTGGTGACAAAAATAAAAAAGAGGGAGCAAATGACGACAAAAATATTCTTCTTTCTCCTATAACGTGGGAAAAGAAATATTAAAGAAAAAATATGAGGCCCTGAGACCCACGGATTCTAATGACAATGATCTCTCCCTCCTCAAATATAACAATGATGATTAATATGATGATAATTATCATAATAATAAAAATAATGATAATAGTGATAGTTATAATACTAATAATAACAATAATGATGACAATAATGATGATAATGTACAGTCTGAAGCAGAAGAAGAAGGACATTCATGATTATGATAATAATGATAATAACAATGTACAGTCTGAAGCAGATACACGGGTGGTTCTATAATCCATCAAACAAAGGTTTGGTGATAAAAACAAAAAGAAGAGAGCAAACGAAGACGAAAATATTTCATTTCTCTCAGCACAATAGTAACAAAAACACTAGGGGTCTATATATGAAGTAGTCCTTCTCAGCACAAGATTACGTATGTTAGTGCAGTGAAGCAGTTTTGGACAGTTTGCGCAGGACTGTCTTCAGAAAAGCTTTTTATCAAGAGCAGAAAAATGGGGGATACAGATTTTTACAATTCTTAACAAATTAACATTTCCGCCTCCTTTGGTTGATCATTCCTATGTTATGACTCTACCATCTGTCTACTCTCTCCTCTCCCCGAAATAATATTAATAATTTTAGTAATAATAATGATAATAACAATAACAATAATACACTGAAATAATGATAATAAAACAATAGGCCAATGCAAATGAATGGGGAGGGGATGATATGATCTATAACTTAAGCGTGGGCGGAAGAGACACAAACAGGTACAGGATTGTTTTGATGTTTAAAATGAATTTTCAATGATAATGAAGCTATTTGAAATGTATATCAGTCGTAGAGTAACCTTGACATGACGGAAAAAAAGATATTCACTATCCTTGACCGATAAACTTTTTTCCTTAATTCCCTTGATTCATCCCCATGTCAATGAATAATATAAAATAATAAAACCGAATGACTATGATCTCCCCTCCCACAAAATAACAATAGCAATAACAAGAACAATAATAATAATAATGATAACTATGATAATAATGGCGGGAACGATCCCAACCAATGGACTGGATCGCCGGGCACGTACTACAAATGTAATATTAAATTTTTGGGAAGGGTGGTCATTTAGAGGACAGCGCGTCACAATTAACGAAATGAGAAAACTTTCCTTTTTCAATTTCTTCAATAAAAATGTACAAAATCGTATCATGAGAAAAAAGAATAAAACCACTCAGACCCGAGGATTTCCACGGGTGCTGCTATAATAATAATAATAATAATAATAATAATAATAATAATAACAATAATGATAATAATAACAACAATAATAATAATATAAATCGTAACAATAATAATAATAATAATTATAGTAATGATAATGTACAGTGTGAAGGAGATAAACGGGTTAGAATATGTAGACATACATATTCATAAGACATGTGCGGACGTGGGGAAAAAAGGGGGGTGTTCTATGATCTATTAAACCAAGGTTTGGTGATAAAAACAAAAAGAAGAGAGCAAATGAAGACGAATATATTTTATTTCTCTCAGTACAATAGCAACAAAAACACTAGGGGTCTATATATGAGGTCCTGCTCAGCTCAGCTATACCGTTTTGCTTTTGTCGTTTTGGTTATTTTTCTCTGAATATTTGTTTTTGTATTTTGTTCGGGGGGGGGGGGGTGGAAATGTGTGTGTGGGGGTGGTGGTCATGGGTAGAAGAGAGCACACTTTACCAACGAAAGGATGAGAAAACTTTTCTTTTATTTCATCAATAAAAATGTCCAAAATCGTATATAATCCTTATTATGAGGGGAAAAAATAATAAAACCCCTAAGACCCGTGGTTTTCCACGGGTGCTGCTAGTTCTATCAAGATTTATAGGGCCTACAGTGTATACTTTGCATTCAGACTGCAATGTACTAGTATTGTGCAGCGTTTCGCCATAGGTTCTTCTGTGGAGAACTTACGCGCATCTCTATATGTGGGACTGTATAGAGATCGCCGTGTGCGATGAAAAGATCGTACACATGAGGTCAATTTGCACCTATCTTATCTCATTCAAAATAGTAAAATATGAAGTGAAAACATTCAGGATAGGGATTTCAACATCTTTAAATTCTGTGAAGGGGTATAATTCCAGTAAAATCGGCCCCATAAATGATTTGTAGAATAGAGGAACGCAGCACATTCGGTGCGGCAGTTGTGACTGTTTACTGAGCACGAGTTGTACACGTAAAATGCACGTAGAAAAAAAAATCAGCCCGCCCGACCCTATTTGAAAATCTCATGTTACGCCAATACAACTTTTCTCTCTCTCTCTCTCTCTTTTTTTTTTTTTTTTTTTTGGGGGGGGGGGGGGGCTTAGTGGACTCGCGCGATGCGAGGACTGTCGCGATCGAGAAGACCTCGCGCTACCGCCAATGATGGCGTATGAGAGAATGAGAAAAAAGAAAAGAGTCCCGCATCGGGACTAGCAGGATGCTGGATTCGCACGGATTCGCACGGTAGCGTGCCAACACCACGCACGGTACCGTGCCAACACCTCGCACGGTACCGTGCCACGCACTCGACGGTGGCACGCAGCTGCACGGAGGCGCACTGACTGGCACGCAGCCGCACGGAGGCGCACGAGGGCGCACGAAGGCGCACGAGGTCGCACGGGGTCGCACGGGGGCGTACAGAAGCGCACGCACCCGCACGAGGCCGTACGAAATGGCACGGAGCCGCACGCACCCGTGCGAAACCGCACGCAGCCGCACGAAGCAGCCCCGTGCGCACTGCGTGCGGGAGTAACATAACATAATGGTCTGACTGTACATGCATTGCCTAATGGAGATTCTCTGGGAAATTTCCAGCCAATAGATCAAAGGTTAAGGGTCAAAGGTCAGGTTTCAATGTCCCCAAAATATATTTTGTACTGTAATTACACTCTTTCTTCACACCTTGGAAATTATTAAATTCATAGACTTATAAAAGGGTCGGTCAGAAGTCAAGTAAAAATTCTCAATTCCCCAAATACATTGTATGTGTACCTCCACTCTTAGAAAATTATAGCAAACCCAGTTCAAGGAAAGTGAACATTCAAGATATTTCTGACAAACCTGTCATTTCAATAATTTGCCACTTATGTGAAACTGTCATCACACATTGTGAAGACATTGTACTATACACCTATTGGGAGAATCTTGCATTATAGCGGAGGCATCAGTCGCCATAGCGACATTTCTAGTTATCTTCTGTTATGAAGCATAGACTAAAAAGTTCTGGAAATAATCTAATTCAACGTATATTTACTGAAGAAATTGTTAAGAATGTTCAAAATAGCTTAGAAATGTAGATTGGTCTTCTGTTTATCAAACTAAAGATCCAAATTTATCCAAATGTGAAACATCAATTTCTGAATCACCGAAAGTTTAGAAATAAAGTTCTTACTTTAATCGGGAAACAAATCACAAACTTTTCCTGCCAAGGAAACTAGTAAAGGCACAGGTATCAACACATACAGCCAATATAATGGGGCACAGGTATCAACACAAACAGCCAATATTTGGACTGCAAACGCGAGACTGGCTTTTGTGAGGGATGAGAGATGCTGCAACTATCTTTCTACAGACTGTATGGTCTACACAACAATAATAGGAAGGAAGAATACAATACCTCTTCACTGTGACTTTTGTACTCTATACATGTACACTTATCTACATCATTCTCAAATGTAGCCGAGCAGCAAAATACAGGCTTGTCCTTCTTGGTCCAAACATTCCACTCAGATGGCTTCTGTTGATATTCATGTTGAACGTGGCAATCTCAGAGCAGGATTGAAACAGGCTGTGTAGGCAGACTGTGTACCCATTGTACAATGTAGCAAGACAATGATAATAGTCCAAATTTCGTCAGTGCCAAATAAAAGTAGTTTTTGATAGAGTCTTCAGAGGATGAAACGCTGCTGTATACACGTAGCTGGTCCTGGGGAAAAGTCAATCGATGTTATAATTGCTTTGCGTCTCCAGAACCATGGTCCCCTGACTGTCATATATAACACAGAGGCATGCACTCTCGTTCTCTCTTGTGATGTTGGTGATATTTTCGGATCAACGAACCTTCGAAGTAACGAACCCTATGTCATTTTCGGATAAACGAGCCTTCGGAATAGCGAACCCTATTTCATTTTTGGATTCATGAACCTTCGGTATAATGCCACAAATGTTAGGATTAACGAACCCTTTTTCATTTTCGGATTAACGAACCTTCAGAATAACGAACCTTCGAAAAAACGAACAGCACCCCAAAGACAGATATGATACATGATTGTAGATAATTCTAGGCTTCCAAAAACAAGATGACCAACAAAGCAAAAAAAAAAAAAAAAAAAATCATTTACACCCTTCCCAGCTCTGTCAACCTCCATAGACAGCAAAGTCTTCAACGTTGTTTTATTATGCATATTCATGTATTTATTCATTTCCCTTTTTTGGCTGAAAATATTCCACAAAATGATGTAATAATGCTCGAAAAGTTTCTACCACATCGTTTAATTTCAGTTTTTGAAAATTTACAAAATCTCTTTCGGGTTCGGCTGCAGATGGGGATTCTCCACTCAAACACACCACTCCTCCCCCCCCCCCCCCACCCACCCACCCACCCCTAACTCCCTATTGCTATGCTCCCTCGCAATGTACGTATATCCTCCAAATTTTGAGGTCCTGAAAACGGACCGAAGCCTGTGATCATGGCTGTAATGAAATTGAGATTGCAGGGAGAGGGGAAAATTGACTCACTGTGATTGATTACTGTGTATCATACGTAGTGAGTCATTTTTTTTTTCACTTTGCTGCCATGTAATCAAAGAGTTGACAGGTGGTGACATGATTGATCTTCACTATTCATTGAAAAATCCCGTTTTTCTGGCTCTTTTTTATGGCTCGATGAATTCACGAAGATGGTAAATGAAGCCATGGTATATTTTATGGACAATTTGTATGGAGCGCAAAGTGTCGCATGTAGTATTTCTTTGCGAAATCAGTTTTTTCGTCGATTTCGTTACGAAATATTAACATTACGTCGACGAAATGATCGTTTCGTTAACAAAATGACTGATTTCGTAATGAAATAGTTTATGTGACGCTTGGCTCCCCATAAAAAAACGACGGCCTTTGTCCATGGTTTAAACCATGGTTTCATAATTTTGTACCACCTTCGTGAATTTAGGCAAATATGTCTAATATAACTTACTTCAACTTGGTGTGACATGTATAATTATACTAATAAATTTGCTTTGTGATGTCAGGATGCATTGGATTCCGTCACCATGGCACACAATACTCTGTCTGTCAGTGTACATACAAAGGAATGCAGATACACAGACGAACACACACAATGAAAACCATAAGCAGTCATTTCCTTTTGCGTCAGTGTGCCCCGAGAAGTTTACAATGCCGTTGTAAATTAACGCTTCTGATTGTAGTGGATTTTTTCTATAACGCTTATTGATCGTTATTATGACAAACTCAGTGCAGCAGAAGCACTCTGACTTCCACGGCCACTAACTGACCATTGACTGATGTTGGCATTTTTTTTTCTTGTATCGTAAGGCATTCACTTTCAAGCCAGAGCAACTATATACATAATACCAGAGGATAGTATGGCAGGAATTCTACATAAAATTATTTGGACACTGATTCTGTGTGGTGAGTACGTCCATAAATTATAAGTGATAAGATAAAATTGTCTGTTTGATGACACAAACAAACATTGTACTGTTCCTGATATCTGTAGATATGTATTGTAGGTCTATGATTATGTCCACTATTTATTCATATATATATATATAGTATATATATATATATATATATATATATATGTATATATATATATATATGTATATATATATATACATATATATATATATATGTATATATATATATATATACATATATATATATACGTATATATATATATATATATATATATATATCATCATCATCATCATCATCGTCAAAAATAAAACTGAAACCAAGTTCATGCTGTATTCACCAACAATTAATTTCGGCACATATTCGCTCTGAGATTTGTGTGTCTTGGCAGAGGGCTCGTCAGCAGTTATAAAATCATGTTTGTATACTGTTTCCTTTTGAAGTACAGGGTAATACAACTCTGATGCACTCAAGCAAGCAAACAAAGATCGCTACAAGCACGTGACTATTTAACAACTTGATAAAGTTGATAATGACAATGTCACTGGCCTTATCGTAAAGCGTGGGTATCTAGGGGAGTGGGGAGGGTACTACAGCTTATACATACAATATCATAGTTACATACGGTAACTGTGAATAACATGAAATTTAGGTTAACCAACTTGCCCTAAGTTTTTCGTATCATGTGTATAAAGTGTATACGAACGTGATTGCTTTAAAGACTATTACCAGAGTGTCTATCAGATGTCGCAGGGAAATAAAGCGATGTAATTTCTGTATTTTTCGAAACCTATATTTGTTTTCCTCGTCCTGTTCTGCTTTGTAATGTCCTTTAATGTCCTCTATAACTTTTTACATTTGGTTGTATACATTTTTGATTAATTTTCCCATTTATACTTTTTTTTTCAATTTTCCATAATGAATACGTTCTTCCCTCGAATGGATCCCTCCAATGTAGGTTTTCGTCTTTCTTAATCCACTTTTTAACGTAGCGCCGGCCCTGCAAATCTAGAATTGTATATGGAAATGGATAGTGCTTCATGTATATAGATAGTGTAAATTGTATGCCATGTCTATTCTCACTCTAGGATAATGAGAAAAATACTTAGCAAATGAAGAGTTTGCAACCAAAAGGCGATAAATACATTGAAATGTGGTGGATTTAGCGCCTTTTTGAAGCATGCTCCTCAAATACAGGAACGAGAATTAGATTTGTCAATTGTTGAGCCATTTTCCTCATTTTATTATGATATATAGAAACAATATCATGCCATACAATAAACGAGACTGAAGGAAAACGAGGGGGATAACTTTTAAAGTAATATCCAAAAACGAAGTCCGTCCCTCAAGCCTTTTTCGCTTGGAACGTAGATCTGATTGTCCTCGCCCGGAACTATTCTATTAGGTTACAGTGAGATGCTTTTCAGATAAAAAGTCTCACCTACAGATAGACCTGATAGTCTGAACTTAGACATTGTTAGAGGAATAGTAAAGTATCGGCTTAGATGAGAATTCAGCTTTTAACTTTTATGACTCTATGAAATAAAAAACAATGCAATTCTAGAAGGAATTGAAAGTTTATTTAAATAAAAATGTTTTTTAAATGTCTTCGATGCCCAAAACAAAGTGAAACGTTAGCTAGGATAGCATTTAATGTTTTCGATATCTCAGCCAGTGCAAAACCGATAGAAATGAAATAAACTTCTTATAATTATATGCTCTTTCATTTTCCAATAGTTTTCTCAATATTTTAACAATAACAACAACAAAAAAACACCAAAAAATATTGGAAACCTCAAGCCCCATGACAACTAAAACTGTATCATCCCTTTAGGCGGTGTGGATTTGACGCTTTCCCGTCATCTTCTTCGCCTATAAATGCATATCTGTGCTCCGTCAAATACCGGATTTATCTGGGACCTGTTAAAAAAACAAAACACGATTGTTTTTATGTACTCCCACTTTATATACGGAGGTGGACGTGTTTCGATCTTATCGGTGTGTCTTTGGTCAAGGAACATAGCAGCTGAATGTACATTGACACTTTTTATGTCGTTGGTATTCTTTTTTTTCTCTCAATGAAAACAATAAATATCGCTTCTGCTAACACGTGCAAAAGTTGGCGTTTTTGATCGCATGGGTACTCACCAATATGTATATATATAATCTGTATATATATTGTAAAAATTGAAAATATAATATGTATATATATATCTATCTATATATATATATATATACATAATATATTTCGGTAACTTCATTCGCGAAAGTCGAGATAGACTGCAGACAGGACGAGAAAGGTAGAGATCTGGGGAAAGAAAAGTCGACCGCTCCTCATCCGTTTGATGATAATAATGCATATATGAAGGCACTTTTACATTGCTAAATGCACGGAGATAGAAGAGAGGTCACAATAGTGGAAGTATGATAAAAAAAATTCATGATAACCTATTGTTGTCATTGTAATGCCATTTTGATTTCATGGATGGTCCATTTAATATTCATTCGCTATCCAAGAGAGTATTATTATTTTATTACCAAAAAAAAAAAAAATACAAACACCAACGGTCAGCGCACACTCACCTGTAACGGTCGACTCCACTTCAGATTTTGTCGCTTTGTGTTTGCCGACATAATGATATAGAGGTCGGTGATATAACTGTGCTAACAATTCGTTTACCCTTGAATATGCCTGAATCTGGACAGCTTTTCTACTCCTTCAAATCTCCTCCTATTTACCTTTTGGAGCAGTGATTTCAAAAATGTTCAAGATATCACATTGATGCATAATATTTGTAGTTCTGGTGTATCACAAAGCATCCTGCCATACAAAATTTTTGCAATAAAGCCTGAAATAGAAGGAGATATCGATATCTTTCTCAATAAACAATAACTGTAGACGGCATACTCTGGAAACATTTGTTCTAATGATATAATAACTGTTGTTCATATGTTGTGATATAAACTGTTGTTCACATGTTGTGCAGTTAACAATACTCAATGTTGATTATACGGATTCAAATTTTACTGTGTTTGCTTTTATCCCTAACTCACATATTATAACTATTTTTAAGCATTATTGCTGGGTTCTTGATTCCTCTGCAAATGGTAAATTATACCTTTAAGTAAGAATTATCAATAGGACTTATTATTCTTATTTATGCTGGCTAGTCACAGTGTCAATCACTCTTCCCTATTGTACTAAGATCAAAATCGGACTAAAACTAACGATGTATAAGAATTCAACAGTTTCACATCTTGTGTAGGAAAACAAAACTAAAAAAAAAAATGTGCATTGAAGGAAAGTAGCAATTTTAGTAGTACACAATCACAACGTCTGAAGAAAATCGGAAAATCGATTTAGATGTTATCATTCCTTTTTAGTTGATTATCATTGTTGGATGAGAAGATCACTACCGTTCATGACGTCATTATGGACAACAATATAAAAAAAACATAACATTTTCTTTTTTTTCCTCTACAAGTCCAGTATGACGTCTTGAAATGCAGTAGTCTCCTTACCCAGCGACAACGACACAGAAATTTTAAAATTTCTTAAATTTTGATTTAATGTTTATTTGTCCGATTTTCTTCAAACTTTCACC